>NC_074686.1:27199028-27321528 GCF_029448725.1 Salvelinus fontinalis
AAGTTACGGACATGTATGCATTCATTCTTCCCCCCAACTGGCATACTGTTTATTATAGGCCTATTACTCTATTATACATAGCATTTGAGCAAATCAAGACAGACGCAGTGTATTTTTCTGCAATGTAGGCCTTTCATCCATAATTTTACAAAATGTGTCTTTTCACATCTCAGTGGCCCCACAACTTGGTATGAAAACATTTTGGTAGTTAGCCGAAGCCGAAATGAAGTCCTAACGCGCACTGAATTCTACTTCCTCTCTACAATTTGTTATTCTTGAGATCCCACGATGCTTTGCGGCAATGTCCAACTTCTGCGCATGCTCTATGGTTCATGTCAGTCTTCAAGACGTCACTTGCTTGCCGGCCAATCACCTTCTCTCTACGAGCAGCTCCGGTTGTGATTTAAGAGATTTACCCAATAAATCTGTCCAGAATGTCTCAGAAGTGATTTAAATGTATTTTGCGTCGTTATGAAAATACTTGTGGATTAATCAAGCCCTGGATGCTGGCGTTAGATCAACTAGCTCGTATCATTCTTCAGTGGATTTCAAAGCTATGCTCCACAACTTGATCGTGCCTCTACGCATTTCTGACATGTCGCACCTGGTCGATTTGTAAAACTGGCATGTTCTCTATTGACATAGGCTATCTTAAATGTCACTCTTCTTTGCCAAACTGTTGCGCTTGAGTTGTTATAGCCTAGCAGGGCAACTCATTGAAGCTGTTTGAGTCTAAACAATTAGTTTTCTTTACTTTAAATACTTAATTCATACTTGTTTTCTGTGTGTTGGTCATGCAGTGACCCTGAAGTAAAATCTAATAGACTAATCAAATTAAAGTGTTAATAACAAAGTTATTATTGTTATTGTTTTTTTCGATGTGATTAATAACCTTAGGCCTAAGTGTAATTTAATTCCAGGTCATTCATGTAAGATAAGGTAAATTAGGCCTATGTCTTATGTGCTGCGTTCCTATTAAAATTGCAGGCTTATATTATTTTGTCAGTCATCAATTTCACATTATGAAAATGTTTTAGCAAAAGTCATGGACTAAAATATGTAATTTTACACACTTGTAGTCTATTGTGTAGAAATTAATGTGTAATATTTGTAATAATGTTTTGTATTCCACATTAAGGCCTAGCTGAGTTTGCAGGTATTTTTATGCATTCATTTTTGCCTAAACATTTTTGGGTAAATAGTTCTGCACCACAAAAGCTATAACAATATAGGCCTGTTTAGTAAACCTATTTAGGTCACAGAAACATGAGGAATGTATTGGAGACATTTTCAGGAAAGACAATTAACATTTTACATGCAAATACACGTATTTATTATTGAGCAAAACTAACGGAAATATGTGCATTTGTATGCTTTATGAATTCCTGGACAGGATGACGCCAGCGTCGAAGTGGTTAAGTAGGTCACATAATATTAAACAGTTGGGCATTCCTAGAATACAGTTAAACCAATCAGAGGGTGATGTGGGAGTGGTCTTAATAATATTTCCCAACCCCTGGGCGAGGTCAGAACTAAATTTAACCAATGAAAAATCGAAGAAGCAGTCAGTGGGCGCGATAGAGATGTTCTCCTGCCCTATTTTGTAATCTCTGCTTCAAATACCAAATTATCTACAGAAAAGAACGTCAGTGATGTGAAGGAATTTCAGGGAAACTTTATGATCCTATGGTTTTAAGCAAACAACATATACAGTTAATTATTGACAAAATAATAGCCTAACGTTATTTATTTTTATCATATTGTATATATTTATATTGACCAATTACTTAATATAAATAGGGATTATTCTAGAGACACCAATTCATAATCATCACTTCAGAAATAAATGTTGAAAAGTCTTCAACAAAGTGGCTGTTTCAAAAGTAAAATAGTCCAAATCAATAGCCAATCAAATTTCCCTACATGCTTGAAAAATGATTATGAAATCGAATCCCCGAGCTGACAAAGTAAACAGATGTCGTTCTGCCACTGAACAAGGCAGTTAACTCACTGTACCACGCTAGGCCGTCATTGTAAATAAGAATTTGCTCTTAACTGACTTGCCTAGTTAAATAAAGGTAAAAACGGGGGGAGCTCTTCCTATTGACTAAAGGGAGAAATGGACAGTTGTTCACATTTAGAAAATTAATACAACTACAGGTTTTTTTTTTGGGGGGGGGGGGGGGGGGCATTTTAAAACATTGGAGCAATTAGAAAACAGCAAGATTTATCAATGGCACAAAATTAAATCAATGGGATCAAAAGAGGTGATTAACAGAGTGGGCCTGTAGACACACTTGCTGTATAGGCTATGGAATGGAAAGATGGGATCTTATGTTGAGGAAATATGATAATATGCTGTAATAAGTAAAATATTGTTCATCTATACCGAAGTGTTTTGTTTTTCACCCTAGGTCTATACCTAGGACGTGGATGGTCCTCCCCGAAAGTGATGGCAAACCCCCATGCAAAACCCCTTGTGTTCCATAGAATATGACGTTCCAGGGATAGAAGATTCTAGCATTTAAAGAAATGTTAACGTACCTGTAGACTTCCAGTAATTTCGCTAACGCTAGTTAGAATTGACTCGCGAAACTACCACTAACTTCTTCCATACTGCACGCAGAAACATAAAAAATGTAAATGCCTGAATCGCGCAGTATCCCTTTAACTACCAGCAGGGGGTGTGTATGAGCCATACGACCAAAAGTAATGTTTTGTTTTGTTCTATATCACTTTCATGAAGCTAAGCAGGGTTGATCCTGGTCTGTCCCTGGATTGGAGACCAGATGCTGCTGAAAGTGGCGTTAGAGGGCCAGTAGGGGGCACTCTTCCCTCTGGTCTAAGGAGATATCAATGCCCCAGAGCAGTGAATGGAGACATTGCCCTGGATAGAGTGCCTTCTTTTGGATGCGACGTTAAACGGATGTGCTGTCTCTCTGTGGTCACTAAAGAGCCCAAGGCACTTATTGTATGATTATTGGTGTTAACCCCGGTGTCCTGGCTAAATTCCAAATCTTGCCCTCATGCCATCATGGCAACCTTCCCCAGCTTCCAATTGGCTCATTCATCCCCTTGTAACTATTCCCCAGGTCTGTGCTGTAAAAGCGAATGTCAACTTACCTAGTAAAATAATAAGGGAAAACATCCTATGTTTATGGTTTTCCAAAAGACTACAGAACAAGTAGTCTAGCATAGCCGACTAAACTCAACTCCAAGATTTATCGATGGAGTTGAGCGGTGATGACTGTGGGCAGACCGGAGATCCAATATTACATAAAATTAAGTTTATCAAAAACTACTGATTTCAGCATCCAAAGAATAGCCCGCAATTACACATAACAATTTTGTTTTTGGTGATGTCGGACCTCCGGTTTACAAACACGAGTTGCCGCTCAACTCCATCGTAGATAGTGGAGTTGAGTTTAATCAACTAAGTCTTGTGTAGCCATGCCTCCAAATCAAGTAAGCCTGGTTCTCGATGAAGCTACATATCAACATTCATCGCCATCGGCTCACCATATAAAACCTTAATTGCTGATGCTATGTATGGGCCATTAAGAGGCCTGGAAGCCATTGGTCGGCCATATTGACACTCTCCTTTAGGAGCAGTCCTCCATTCGAATTAATGGAATTCTACAGTATTTTAATACATTTTAAAGGACAAAATTACATATATTTTTGTTGTTGTAGTGAGAACAGTAACATTAGTAATCTCTGAAAATTATACTTTAATGTTTATTTTATTTAACTAGGAAAATCAGTTAAGAACAAATTCTTATTTACATGAACGGGCAAACCCTCCCCTAACCCGGACGACGCTGGGCCAATTGTGAGCTGCCGTATGGGACTTCAGATCACGGCCGGTTGTGATACAGATCGGGATTGAACCCGGGTCTGTAGTGACGCCGCTAGCACTGCAGTGCCTTAGAACTCTGTGCCATTCGGTCCCTATGTTTAGCTCACATAATATAATATACAAGTATGCGCTATTGTGTCTAACAGAATAAATGTGGCAAAAACGAATGTAGACATTGTGGTGGGGGGGGGGGGGGGGGCGCCAAGAAGGAGGCACTGTGGTTTCAACACGACGCCCTCTATCAGTCATCTAGTGTATATATAAATCATTGTTGGTTACTAGGGATGACCAAGCAAGAGAGGATGGCACTAGGCAGTGTGGTACTTTCAAACCAAACTTTTGACTATTCTAGTTGCAGTAGTTAGGCCTACTATTACCCTGTCTCTGCCTTTAAAGAAGAACGTGTCATGCACTTATTCAACATTTTATACAGGCCTAGCGAATTTTGTCTTTGTTCTTTTCCTTTTCTCGTAATCAATATTTTAGACAGACAAAATATTGTCAACAGGGGCACTCTCTCGTGGAAGCCTTATGTTCCACATAGGTATGAAGAGGATTAAGTATTTATCATTCATAACTAAGACTTTATTGAAGCATGTTTGAATGATTTGCATAAGATGAGTTCCCAAGATCAACAGGACCTGTTGGTTAGTTAGTTAGGGCTGGGAATTGCCAGGGACCTCACAATACAATGTTATCACGATACTTTGTTGCCAATACGATATGTATTGTGATTCTATATGTATTGCGATTCGATACTGTGATTTTATTGCGATTCAATGTTCACAACATATTGCTTCACCATATGTCTACTGCAGAGGGACAAGAGAGAGCCATGAGAAAACGAGTTTTGATCAGTATCGGAACTAAAAGTGCTTAAAACAAATTGGCTCCCCATTTTTTTTTAATGGAGAACAAGCTATGAAGGAAAAATACTAGAGATTTGGTCCAGGTATAGCCAACCAGCGCAAAAATAATAGTGCAATATTGTCAATACATTATAATTTGATATAGTCAAAAATAATTTCACAATATGTAACGATCTATTTCCCCCCCATCACTACTGTTGGTACATGGATGGGAACACATTGTCCAGTACATGTTGTGTAATGTTGAGTTTAAAAGGCCTAAAGGTATTTTGATATCTTGTAGTTATATCATTATATATCATTATATCATCATACCATATCATTCAAAAATGGTTTATTCATTGATATGGTAGGTCTGGCCTACTGGACTCGAAGTAGGTCAGTGGGCCAAACTTCTTTTTTTTAAGTCACCGGAAGTACCGTCCCGGTCCCGACCCTGACAACAAGGTTCCGTTTTAAAATAACGGTAGTGTTCTTGTGATGCATTATCTGAAACAGTGTAAGATTGAATAAAATGTGTTTTAAGCATAATTTCTAAGTATAAATGTATGTACTGTGTGTCTTGTTTGTGGCGGAAATCCAATGAACGGGGTGACATTTTGCATCCAACTAACAGCCGGTGGGACGCTACGATTGGCTCCCTCCATAACATAATACATTTTCAACCAATCGGACCCTGTTGCGATGGAAGCTTTGGGCCTATTTTATGTGAATTATGCAAATCCCTCCCCAAGTCTCCTTGCAGCTGATAGGGAGTGAAAGAACAGGTTCGGGATATTTACTTTGTATTATAATTCGTTTGGAACACCATACATAAACGTGAGATTCTCATAGATCATAGTTTTATCTAGGTTTAAATTATTTATTGTATTCGATTGTGGTACAGTTCTTCGTTTGAGGACATGTCTCTGTCAGGAAGTTATCAGAAACCGATAGTGCAGTAGCTAGCTATCTAAAGCTTTCGCCGGCCGCGTACAGTCAGGCGGACCTCTTTGTTTGACTGGGAAAGTGTTTTCTTTTGTTTGGCATTTTCTTTGTTTAGTAGTCTAAAGTGAACTCTGGGACCAGCGTTTCTCCACAGACGTTCTTCCAAAAGTGTGAAAAAGATGCAAAACGTGAAGAAATACTTCACAGAAGGACTGATCCAATTTACGATCTTACTCAGTTTGATCGGAGTTCGCGTGGATGTCGACAGTTACTTGAACGGCTCCTACTCACCGCTAGAGATTAACGACGGTCCTAGCTCAGCCTACATCCAGACACCGTTTCACAGTTTGAGGGACAATTGGGACGGGTACAGCGTGCACCCCAAATGTCCCGAGTTGGATTATTTCTTCGCCTGCCGTCGGCTCCTGGATGAGGTGAGGGCGCTTGGGTCGCCCATCCGGTTCCCTACGCAGTTGAGCGCGTGGCTCGTACACCAAGTACCTGACAGCTCAGAGTTCCGAGAGCAACCAAACAGCACGACTAACAGTAATGTTAGCGCGGGGCCGTTAGAGAGTACCGGGGAAGAGGCCAACGACACTGAACTTCTCGTCGTCGACGAAAGCCATACTGCCGCCCAGCTAAGTGAGCCGGGGCCTTATCCCAGCACTGGAGCCTGCGAGATACCCAATGAGGCGAGTGCTGCAGCGAGATGGCATTAGCTAATTCTGCTAAAAGCTACCTAATGTGAAGTTATTGTGACGAAATGCTAACCCCAGGCCTTTAGCTACTCAACAAGTGTAGCTAACTGACGGTGGGAATGATAAGTGTATTCTAATAGGCCTATACTATTTGGCTAACTCGGGGGTTCCCAAACTGTTTCAATCGGGGCCCCCTTCAAGCATTGGGGAACATCCAGCGCCCCGCGGGTGCGGACGCGCCACGTTTATTTCTAGGGGCACAAGCACTGTTCATGACAAACTGTTAACTACCCTCTTCTTGGTGGAGAGAATGTAACATTTTTAAAGCATATTTTTTGCAGTTCTATACGTTTTGCTATGTCGTGATATGAGTGACTAAATAATTACAAAAATGTCTTTGGTCTGAAAAACCCGGGGGGGAAATCGTTAACTTACATTGGCTAGTTGATCTGGACATTTCTGACAACTTATAAATGGCTCTCTAAGGTATGCAATGACCTAACATGACAAGAAGAGCTGATAATGCACTATCCAATTCCCGAAATTGCACTTGTCTGGGATTTAGTAGGTGTGTCAATCCCAGAAACGTAATATACTACTTACCATTAGCCTAATGTAGGTTTCAGCTGCACGTTTGAAGGGCTGTGACCGTCATGGAATTTTGGAAACCCTGATAAGTGGGGGAATTTAATAATTTTCTCTTTTGGTCCTTTGGTGAGTTTTTGTGGGGCAAAGGCTCCTTATAGTTCAGGAGTGTCTAATGGCGAAGGCTGTGTTATCTTATCTCCCACGAATTCACTTGCTGCTGTTGTGAGACTTGTATTGTGTAACACCCCATTTATATAGGCTACACTCACACGCACACCTGCTCATACACGTTCCTGGGTCTAAATCATCTTGTGGCTTTAGACACAGTTGAAACACAAGTTCATGTATCAACCTGTTGGACAACCACAGTTGTCAACAGATTGATAACCGTTGTGGTTAACAGCAGTGCAGTAACAGTTCAGTGGAGCCTCAGTCATTTAACGGTCACAATTGGTTCATTGTAGCAGAAAGCAGATGCCTTTCCTCCTATAAAGCTACAATATAAGGGACATTGTTGCAATGTTACAGACATTCTTCTTAGGAGAAGATTGCTAGGCTGCTGGACTCACTCAGCCTTGAATAGGCCTGTAACAGTTGGTTTAATCACAATGACTGACACGGTTTACAAAGCTGTCTTTGTCCCATTCTCTCTTTCTCTCCATCTTTTACCCCTTTTCTCTGGACTCCCTCATTATCTTCACACATTTTTCATTCTCTCTACCTCTCAATAGCTAGTTTTGCATTCAATTGGTGACATATATTCACTCAAATTCTAGAATCCACATAAATAAAATATGCTCATTTTCCCACCAGTGGTGTGTTGCCACCAAATTGACTTGTTGTGGGTGATGACGTAGTGCACAAAATGTACTTTTTTGCTCAAGTTTCCATCGCATTTTCAACTCCAGCAGTACTTTTGTCACAAACTGTTGCATTAAATACTTGGGTCTTAGCACATGCGCTCTAGCCAACAGCGTACAGATAGTGTGGGTAGGCTAGTCTACATGATGAGATTATTATGAGTAAGGCAGTCAAACATTGATCATGTCACCAGAATAAGACCCCTGATATGTTTTGAAAAGGAACATCAAGATCACTGTGCACTTTCACCACCCTGTGAAGTTCAGAATTTATTTCATCTGTAGCTTGATAAACTGCATGTTTTCCTGAGTCAAAGTTGGAGGAACACACAACATATCATCGCATGACTCCAAGTTTACTTCAATATGATGGTTATTATACTGAACAAAAATATAAATGCAACATGCAACAATATCTAAGATTTTACTGAGTTACAGTTCATTGATATCCTTCTGTCACTTGAAATACATTTATTAGGCACTAATCTATGGATTTCACAAGACTGGGCAGGGGAGCAGCCATGGGTGGGCCTGCAGGGGCATAGTCACTTGGGAGACAGGCCCAGCCAATCACAAAAGGGCTTTAGTACAGACAGAAATACTCCTCAGTTTCATCAGCTGTCTGGGTGGCTGGTCTCAGACGACCCCACAGATGAAGATGCCGGATGTGGAGGTTCTCGGCTGGCGTGGTTAAACGTGGTTTTCGGTTTTGAGGCCGGTTGAACATACTGCCAAATTCTCAAAAATGACACTGGAGGCAGCTTATGGTAGAGAAATAAACATTACATTCTCTGGCAACAGCTCTGTTAGACTCCTTCAGTCAGCATGCCAATTGCACTCTCCCTTAACTTTAGACATTTGTGACATTGTGTGACAACTGCACATGTGGCCTTTATCCCCAGCACAAGGTGCACCTGTGTAATGATTATGCTGTTTAATCATCTTCTTCATATGCCACACCTGTCAGGTGGATTATCTTGGCAAAGGAGAAATGCTCACTAACAGGGATGTAAACAAATTTGTGCCCAAAATTTGAGAGAAATAAGCTTTTTGTGCATATGGAACATTTCTGGGATATTTTATTTTCACTCCAGGAACATGGGACCAACACTTTACATGTTGCGTTTTATATTTTATCAATATTTCTCCGCATAAAGACATTTCCACCTCCCATTTCTTCCTCAATTTTAGACACAAAAATATCCCACCATGTCGTAAAAAAGTATTATCTGTCTGCATTTAAAAAATTGTACCGAAACTTCCTGTTTCCATCACAGCTGTCGTAATTATTTTTGTATACGGTATAAAAACTGTATGGAAACGTGGTCCGTACCTAAATGTATTCTGGTCCACCCTTCTTTCTATCGGTCTTTCCTGTTATCAGGAGGTTGAGGAACTGAAGGGGCGGATCCAAGAGTATGGTGATGAAGGCAGAGAGGAACCTGTTTCCCTGACCCAGCTGGCTCTCAGTTCCACACTAGAACATGAGGTACATACAGCGATGACATAGAACAAGTAATTTAAAAAAAAAATCTGTCTTGGAATAAGCTAGCCAGATTAAACGTTCAGCTCTGTAGGCATGCCTTTGTTTAACATACTATTTGCTCAGTGTTTGATGGCCCTCATGTTTTGTGTGTTTGTAATAGGCGCTGTGCTTGCCTTGTCATGTTTTTCATCACAGATTTTCCACAGTGTGTGACGAATTGACTGTGTGTTGTTGATTCCAGGGTTTGTTAAGTAGCGGAGCCCCTCTCTCCAGCTCTGAGGACCCCCATCCCCCTGACATCGACCAGCACTGGAGCCAATTCCTGTCCCTACCCATCTATGAATTTGACGTAAGTGGTATCCCTTGATAATGATTATGATGTCTTGGTAATATTTGTGAAAAGAGAAGGCGATTTGAAAATGTCAGTTATCAAATATTGGTTTCGAACTCCAAGGGTTTTAGGATTTACCTGTGAGCTACTGTGTATGTCAGGGTGTGTCTATGTCCGTGCCTTTTATAATGTGTGTGTTCTTCAGGATTTAGACCCACTGGTTCCTCAGCAGCTGTCTGACCTCGACGCCAACATCTCCAGCGCCATCAGCCAGGATGTCAGTCTCCGCGATGCCATGGTAACAGGCTCCGTCTACGACATGATCCCCCAGAGGGGTGGAGTCAGGACCCTGGTGGCACGGCAACCAAGAGGGCCCCTCTTCCGACTCGAGTCCACAAACTCCTCCAAATCGTCGCCTGGTACGACCACAGGGCTGGCTGCACTACCGAACGCTGTGGTGGTCAACGGAACACGAAATGGGTCATCGTCCCATGGTGCACTGGAAGGCTGTTTGGATGAGGCAGTGTTTGACCAGATCAACCTCCTGGGGCTGGATGGCTGCTTGGAAACCATGGACGTCCAGCTGCTGGGGATTCTACAGGGCATCGACCCTCGTGTCCTGGAGGACCTCGACTCAGACTCCGGTCTTTCTCTGGAGAGCAGCTCTCGAGGCCCAGACTCCCCAAGTGAGTTGGAAGACTTGTGGGTCTGCTTCAGGGAGGTGCAATGTTCAGTGTTTCCCCTGTACCGCCGCTGCTAAATTGTTGCCGCCACACCAAAAACAGAAATACTTAAATGACTAAACCCAGACAAAGTATGTAGAGAAGATAATTGACCTACATATTTCTAAGTAATATAATCCTTGAACTTGAAATCACCTAAATTAAAACTACATTGTAGGGGTGAATTTAAAATTTAAAAATCAATGAATTTAGGAGTATTTGTGCCATGGCTGGATTACTGACTGGCCACACAGGGTACATCCCAGGGGCCCTGTTTGGGGTCCCCATTGGTTTTGTTATAATGTTTGAGCATAAGAACACAGAAATAACCATGGAAAGTGGTGTACAATTGTAGGAAATTAGCATTCAAACTGCTAAATTTTCAAAGTTCCATGGAAATAAATGACAGAATTGCAGGAAATTAGCTGAAAAACAGCACACTTCACTCTTCCGCCAATTCCAGACTGATTTAAGCCACACCCACAAACCCTGCCTTCCACGACCGTTGCAACCACTGCTTAAAAAGAATAGGGTATACACTGGTGGAGATAGTAATGCATTGCGGAGAGGGGACATGATGATCCTCTGTTGTGCTATATACAGTGCCTAAGGAAAGGATTCAGACCCCTTACATTTTGTTATGTTACAGCCTTATTCTAAAATGTATACAATTGTATTTTTTCCTCATCAATCGACACACAATACCCCATAATGACAAAGCAAAAACAGGTTTAGACATTTTTGCAAATGTATAAAAAAAAGAGAGAAAAAAGATCACATTTACATAAGTATTCAGACTCTTTACACTTAGTATTTGTTGGAAGCGCCTTTGGCAGCGATTACAGCCTCGATTCTTCCTGGGTATGACACTACAAGCTTGGCACACCTGTATTTGGGGAGTTTCTTCCATTCTTCTCTGCAGATCCTCTCAAGCTCTTGTCAGGTTGGATGGGGAGCGTCGCTGCACAGCAATTTTCAGAGATGTTCGATCGGGTTCAAGTCCGGGCTCTGGCTGGGCCACTCAAGGACATTGAGACTCGTCCCGAAGCCACTCCTGTGTTGTCTTGGCTGTGTGCTTAAGGTCGTTGTCCTGTTGAAAGGTGAACCTTTGCCTCAGTCTGAAGTCCTGAGTGCTCTGGAGCAGGTTTTCATGAAGGATCTCTCTATACTTTGCTCCGTCCATCTTTGCCTCGATCCTGGCTAGTCTCCCAATCCCTGACGCTGAAAAACATCTCCACAGCATGATGCTACCACCACCATGCTTCACCGTAGGGATGGTGCCAGGTTTCTTCCAGATGTGATGCTTGGCATTCAGGCCAAAGAATTCAATCTTGGTTTCATCAGACCAGAGAATCTTGTTTCTCATGGTCTGAGAGTGTTTAGGTGCCTATTGGCAAACTCTAAGCGGGCTGTCATGTGCCTTTTTAATGAGGTGTGGCCTCCGTCTGGCCACTCTACCATAAAGGCCTGATTGGTGGAGTGTTGCAGAGATGGTTGTCCTTCTGGAAGGTTATCCCATCTCCACAGAGGAACTCTGGTGCTCTGTCAGCGTGACCATCAGGTTCTTGGTCACTTCCCTGACCAAGGCCCCTCTCCCCTGATTTTTCAGTTCTAGGAAGAGTCTTGGTGGTTCCAAACTTCTTCCTTTTAAGGTTGATGGAGGCCACTGTGTTCTTGGACCTTCAATGCTGAGTACATTTTTTGGTACCATTCCCCAGATCTGTGCCTTGGCAGAATCCTGTCTCAGAGCTCTACGGACAATTCCTTTGACCTCATGGCTTGGTTTTTGCTCTGACATGCACTGTCAATTGAGAGACCTTATATAGACAAGTGTGTGCCTTTCCAAATCATGTCCAATCAATTGAATTTACCACAGGTGGACTCCCAAGTTGTAGAAACATCTCAAAGATGATCAATGTAAAAAGGATTAATCTGAGCTCAATTTCCAGTCTCATAGCAAACGGTCTGAATAGGGTTGCACATTTTGGGGAATATTCAGAGGTGGAAACTTTCTGTGGTAATTAATGGGAATATATGCAAATTAATAGTAAACATAAACCTTTTACCTTATCATAAGTAGACATAATTGCAAATTATTAAATCCTTCCAATAGAAATGTAAAAAAAAAACATTTTGTTACAACTTGAACTTAAATTAAATGAGTTGACTCTTCAAATGGGATGATTTCACTGAACAACAAAAGAAAGGGAATATTGAATGATCCCCAATGATCCATCACATCTCCCAAAAACGTTTTCATTGATAGTCTAGAAACTAAAGCTTTGGTTCTCTTCTTCTCAGGCTTCCATGTCTTCTCCCTGGACCTCCTCAGTGTCCACCTCTTGAACATCAGACTCTGAGGCCTCATCTTCACTGTCACTTTCTAACCTTGTTGAGGATGGTTCGTTGTCGGGCTCAAAAAGCCTCAAATTTGCCCGGATGGCCATCAATTTTTCAATCCTTATATTGGTCAGCCTGTTGCGTGCTTTGGGGTGTGTGTTCCCAAACAAGGACCAGTTGCACTCTGAGGCGGTTGATGTTGGTGGGATTTGGAGGATGATGGAGGCAACAGGGGAAAGAGCCTCAGATCCACAAAGTCCCTTCCCCAGGTGGCTGATGAGATATGTTGGCACGACTGCCATATTGCATCTCCATCCCAAAGCCCTTGCTTGGAAGTGTACTTCGCCAGACTGCCAAGAACCTTGCCCTCATCCAGGCCAAGGTGGCGAGACACGGTAGTGATAACACCATAGGCCTTGTTGATCTCTGCACCAGACAGGATGCTCTTGCCAGCATACTTGGGGTCCAACATGTACGCTGCTGCGTGTATGGGCTTCAGGCAGAAGTCTTCAAGCTTTTTGGTGTAATTCAGAACTGCAGTTTCCTCTGCTTGGAGCAACAGTGAAGTGGGCAAGGCAGTACGGAATTCTTTCCTTACATCTGCAAGCAGTGTCTGAACATCAGTCAGGATGGCATTCAATGTGGTGCTCTTATTCTTCTCACTCTTCTTGGTGAGGTAGATTGCTGCTATAACTTGATGACCCTTCACATACCTAACCATTTCCTTGGCTCTCTTGTAGAGTGTATCCATTGTTTTCAGTGCCATGATGTCCTTGAGGAGCAGATTCAATGCATGAGCAGCACAGCCAATGGGTGTGAAGTGAGGGTAGGACTCCTCCACTTTAGACCAAGCAGCCTTCATGTTCACAGAATTGTCTGTTACCAGTGCAAATACCTTCTGTGGTCCAAGGTCATTGATGACCGACTTTAGCTCATCTGCAATGTAGAGACCGGTGTGTCTGTTGTCCCTTGTGTCTGTGCTCTTGTAGAATGCTGGTTGAGGAGTGGAGATGATGTAGTTAATTATTCCTTGCCCACAAACATTCGACCACTCATCAGAGATGATTGCAATACAGTCTGCTTTCTCTATGATTTGCTTGACCTTCACTTGAACTCTGTTGAACTCTGCATCCAGCAAATGAGTAGATAAAGCATGTCTGGTTCGAGGGATGTATCCTGGACGAAGAACATTCAGAAATGTCTTCCAATACACATTGCCTTTGAGCATCAGACGTGAGCCAGTTGCATACACAACTCGAGCAAGACATTCATCGGCATTTCTCTGACTACGTTCCTCCATTGAGTCAAAAAAAAAATCTGATTCCAGGAGGACCATGAGCTGTTGCTATCGATAATGTGTCTGATTCATCATTTTCACCTCGAATAGAAGTAGAGGGACTTTTGTCAGAGGTTGCTTGATGTGAGCGCTGAGGGAACTGTATGCACTTGGCCAGATGATTCTGCATATTCGTTGCATTCTTCACATATGATTTGGCACAGTATTTGCAAATGTACACAGCTTTTCCTTCTTCATTAGCTGCAGTGAAATGTCTCCACACATCAGATAGTGCCTGTGGCAAATTAGTCAACAACAAAAAAAGTACAGCTAAATAGTTAAGCAGTTAGATTAAACAACTGCTTTGTGAGAAATGTTTTAAAATGAAACATGTATGGAAACAGTTGAATTAACACTCCTCAGTTAGCAGGCTCAAGCAAGCTAAAACCCACATGGTAGCAAAAACTAACTAGCAGAAATTGTTAACAAGTTAGAAATTATTTAAACACTTTGATGCAGGCTACTATTTATTAGTTAACAAAAAAATTATGTATATCATACAAAATATATTCACCCCACCCAGTATTGTAATCAAAACTTACCAGAACGCATGTAGTCCTTGGCTCAGACAGTGTAGTAGTGTGGGCTCAATAGCATCTTATGAGTGTGCAAGATCTTGAGAATCAGCTGTACATGTGCAGTGCTCTCTTCCATCACATGTGATGGAAGAATGCACTGTGCATGCAGAGGGTTGTAATTCCATTGAATTGGGGATAGTTTAATCAAAATATGCCACAAGACCTAGAATTGCCTTTATGTATATCCCACAAAAAAGTTTCACTGTTGTAAGCAAACATTTTTTTTCATGAATTTAAGCAAAATTCTCTGGCTTAACTTCCCATGGAAAATTACGGAATCTTACCGGAAATTTTCCAACGCTTTGCAACCCAAGGTCTGAATACTTATGTAAATTAGGTTTTTATTTTTTATACATTTGCACAAATTTCAAAACCTGTTTTTGTTTTGTCATTATGGGGTATTGTGTGTAGATTGCTGAGGATTTTCATTTTTAAAAGAAAGCTGTAACGTAACAATGTGGAAAAAGTCAAGAGGTCTGAATACTTTCCAAAGGCACTGTATATCACATCTGCAACATTCTAAACATTGTAAATAAGTTTACATATTCGTATGTACACTTGACTCCCCAGGTGCGTCTGAGGTGTCATCATCGTCTTCCAGTTCGTTTTTTGAGGACGAGGGTGGGGCTACGGGCTACAGCAGTGAGGTGGACTCCCTCCCCTCCAAGAGCATCGCCAACTACGACACATGGTCGCCTGTGGATTTCAGCGAGAGCGTGTGGCACGACCACAGCTACTCCTCCGCAGCCTTCTCCCAACCGTCAGCCACCACGTTCCCCCACAAAGTCATCAAAGAGGAGCCTTTCAGCGACGAAGACGGGGAAGATGACGAAGACCGGGAGCTTAGCCGCGATGAACTTCGCACCCGGGCCCTGCATGTCCCGTTCTCGGCGGCGGAGATTGTCAGCATGCCCGTGGAGGAGTTTCTGGAGCTCCTGGAGGGGCATGGCCTCTCGCCCGCCCAGGTTGCCTTCCTGAGGGACATCCGGCGGCGAGGGAAGAACAAGCTGGCGGCGCAGAACTGTCGCAAGCGCAAGCTGGATGCCATCACGGGGCTCCAGGAGGAGGTGGAGAGGCTGCAGGCCCAGAGGAACCGGCTGCTCAGGGAGAGGCAGCACACGGCCAAGGCTCTTGGTGCCGCCGGCCAACGCATGGAGCACCTCTCCAGGGACATCTTCTCCAGGCTTCGGGACGGCTCAGGACGACCCCTGACCCCAGAGAGATACACCTTGCAGTGCGAGGCCAACGGGAGGGTCGTGGTGCAGAATATCAGGCGGCCTAGTGTTGCCACAACGACAGCTGGAGGTAAACCGGACAAAAGGAAGAAGGAGAAGAAGCCTTGATGCAGCAAGGGCTGCTGGTACTTGATACTTTTTAAGGGGTGTTATTGTTTTTTTCTGGTCTTGTGACTGTTTACGGATCTTTCTCTTCCTCCTTGTCTGGACTCTCTGACCTTGGGAGCCTGAAAGGGCAGAAACTTATGTTAAATAAATACACCCAAAAACGTACATGTAAATACAAATATTACAGAACGTGTGAATGGAGGGGTTTATTTCTAGAAAAAGAAACGTACCTCAAACACTGGACTCTTAACGTTTTCCTCACTATGTAAAGAAAAGGATTGTATTATCATTAAAGCATTTCTTACCAGGAGGATATATTGTTGTCCTGAGGATGTCAGGCTGCAGTATCATTTGTATAGTTCCTACAAAAATACATTGTAGGCCAGTTAAAATGAAAAACAGAACGCCAATTCTATATTTTAAAGGGACCCTTTGGGATTTTGGCAATGAGGCCATATATCTACCTGAGAAATTAAAATAGATCTACTTCCCCATAGTCAGACCAGCTCGTGGATACCATGTGTATGTCTGTGTCCTGTATGAAGGAAGTTAGAGGTAGTTTCACAAGCCAATGCTTACTAGTGTTAGCTCAATGACTGGAAGTCTATACTAACAGATACCCATAGACTAGTTTGCAATTACGCTAGAGCTAGTTAGCAACTAACTTCAAACTGCACGCAAAGACATAGAAATGGTATCCACGAGTTCATCCGACTCTGGGGAAGAAGATAAAAGGCTTCATTGCCAAAATACTGAAGTACCCCTTTAACTTCAACTTGGTATCTATTGATAAAGATTTAAAACATTCTGACCTATGTTCCCTCAGACCTTAGTTCTGGAGTTTAAGTTGAAATGTTTCAAAACTCAATCTAACTGGCGATATATTAGACATGTCATTTGAAAGGCCTTAATTTAATTTTGAATCATGTTTTTATAGTTGTGTATTGGTGATACACAGATGTACATGGCTATTGCTTTATGTATGATACATTTTTGTATGTTTAAAAAAAAAAAAAAAGCGCTGTAATGCCTTTCTCCTCTGATATTATGTAGCAGGGCTTTGACTCTGATGGTTTTCATTCTACCTCAACTACAGCAAATTTATATGGAGGGTTTGGGCAGATTGTAGGAGAGACCATTTTTTTATTGCATGGGGAGAGGGTTGGTTGAGGAACACAAGTGCACCCTGCAAATGCTTCACTGTAGTAGGTCAATGTTGATGATAAAACTGATGTAACCCTCATCCACTTAGTGAAGCAATACATTCACCTGCTTTTGTGTTCAGAAATATAGTATGATTGTATGTATGTTTATATTATTTGAGAATTACTTTGAGAGATTGAAGAAAAGTGTAGTGGAAGATGAAACAGGAAAAACACTGTACAGAGTTCTACAAGAAACAGACAGAGGTAGGCTATAGTACCTACTTCAAGCAATTGAAAGCACCTATTCAGTTGTCCTTTTATTTAGATAAATATTGAAAATGTTCTTTACACCTCAGAAGTTAGTTTTGCCTTGGACAAAACCAATCAGATTCCAAGATACACTGAACAGTTATATTTTTCATTTTCTATTTATTTTTTTCTTGGTCACTAATATATATATTTTGCTGTGTGGGAGTAAATGAGGCTGAATGAATTTTTACAAATCCTTAATTTGTTTGACCAAAAAATATACGCTATATATACAACAGTATGTGGACATTCCTTCAAATGAGTGGATTCGGCTTTTTCAGCTGTACCCGTTGCTGACAGGTGGATAAAATTGAGCACACAGCTATGCAATCTTCATAGCCAAACATTGACAGTAGAATGGCCTTACTAAAGAGCTCAGTGAATTTCAACATGGCACTGTCATAGGATGTCACCTATCTGCCCTGCTAGAACTGCCCCGGTCAACTGTAAGTGCTGTTATTGTGAAGTGGAAACGTCTAGGAGTAACAACGGCTCAGCTGGGAAGTGGTAGGCCTCACAATCTCACAGAACAGGACCGGTGAATCGTGTAAACCTGCACCCAAGCCACCATGCGCAATGCCAAGAGTTGGCTGGAGTGGTGTAAAGCTTGCTGCCATTGGAGCAATGGAAACATGTTCTCTGGAGTGATGAATCATGCTTCACCATCTGGCAGTCCAACGGACGAATCTGGTTTTGGTGGATGCAAGTCGAACGCTACCTTCCCAAATGCATAGTGCCAACTGTAAAGTTTGGTGGAGGAGGAGTAATAATTCTAGACGATTCTGTGCTTCAAACTTTGTGGCAACAGTTTGGGGAAGGGCCCTTTCCTGTTTCAGCATGACAATGCCCTCGTGCACAAAATGAGTTCCATACAGAAATGGTTTGTTGAAATTGGTGTGGAAGAACTTGACTGGCCTGCGCAGAGCCCTGATCGTAACCCCTTTGAACACCTTTGGGATGAATTGGAATGCCGACTGCGTGCCAGGCCTAATCACTCAACATCATTTCTCAACCTCACTAATGCTCTTTTGGCTGAATGGAAGTAAGTCCCTGCAGCAATGTTCCAGCATCTAGTGCAAGTCCTTCCCAGAAGAGTGGAGGCTGTTATAGCAGTCAAGGGGGGACCAAAGCCATATTAATGCCCATGGTGTTGGAATGAGATGTTCAAAAGTTTTAGAACACCTACTCATTCAAGGGATTTCATTTATTTTTACTATTTTCTACATTGTAGAATAATAGTGAAGACAAACTATGAAAAAAAGCATATGGAATCATGTAGTAACCAAAAGTGTTAAAGAAATAAAAATATATTTGAGATTCTTCAAACAGCCACCCTTTGACTTGATGACAGCTGTGTACACTCTTGGTATTCTCTCAACCAGCTTCATGAGGTATGCCTTGTTAAAAGTTCATTTGTGGAATTTCTTTCCTTAATGCGTTTGAGCCAATCAATTGTATTGTGACAAGGTAGGAGGGGTATACAGAAGCTAACCCTATTTGGGAAAAGACCAAGTCCATGTTATGGACAGAACAGCTCAAATAAGCAAAGAGAAACGGCAGTCCATCATTACTTTAAGACATGAAGGTCAGTCAATACATAACATTTCAAGAACCATCAAACTGGCTCTCATGAGGACCGCCACAGGAATGGAAGACCCAGAGTTAACTCTGCTGCAGAGGATAAGTTCATTAGAGATACCAGCCTCAGAAATTGCAGCCCAAATAAATTCTCCACAGAGTTCAAGTAACAGACACATCTCGACATCAACTGTTCAGAGGAGAATGTGTGAATCATGGTCAAATTGCTGCAAAGAAACCACTACTAAATGGCACCAATAAAAAGAAGAGACTTGCTTGGGCCAAGAAACACCAGCAATGGACATTAGACCGGTGGAAATTTGTCCTTTGGAGATTTTTGGTTACAACCGCCTTGTCTTTGTGAGATGCGGTGTGGGTGAACGGATGATCCCTGCATGTTTATTTCCCACCGTAAAGCATGAAGGAGGAGGTGTGATGGTGTGGGGGTGCTTTGCTGGTGACACAGTCAGTGTTTTATTTAGAATTCAAGGCACACTTAACCAACATGGCTACCACAGCATTATTCAGCGATACACCATCCCATCTGGTTTGGGCATAGTAAGACTATCATTTGTTTTTCAACAGGACAATGACCCAACACACCACCAGGTTTTGTAAGGGCTATTTTACCAAGAAGGAGTATGGTGGAGTGCTGCATCAGATGACATGGCCTCCAAAATCCCCCGACCTCAACTAAATTGAGATTGAGAGTTTGGGATGAGTCGGGCCGCAGAGTGAAAGAAAAGCAGCCAACAAGTGCTCAGCATATATGTGGGAAATCCAATACTGTTGGAAAAGCATTCCAGGTGAAGCTGGTTGAGAGAATGCCAAGAGTCTGCAAAGCTGTCATCAAGGCAAAGGGTGGCTATTTGAAGAATCTTAAATATAACATATATTTTGATTTGTTTAACACTTTTTTGGTTACTACATGATTCCATAGGTGTTATTTCATAGTTTGTTTTCACTATTATTCTACAATGTAGAAAATAGTATTAACAATAAAGAAAAACCCTTGAATGAGTAGATGTTGTAAAAATAAAAAAAATGACAGTGTGTGTGTATATAAAAAATATATAAACTCAGCAAAAAAAGAAACGTCCTCTCACTGTCAACTGTATTTATTTTCAGCAAACTTAACATGTAAATATTTGTATGAGCATAACAAGATTCAACAACTGAGACATAAACTGAACAAGTTCCACAGACATGTGACTAACAGAAATTGAATAATGTGTCCCTGATCAAAGGAGGGGGGGGGGGGGGGGGGGGGGTCAAAAGCAACAGTCAGTAAACAGTCATTAAATACTGCAGTGCTGCACCAGATTTGCCAGTTCTTGCTGGGAGATGTTACCTCCCTATTCCACCAAGGCACCTGCAAGTTCCCGGACATTTCTGGGGGGAATGGCCCTAGCCCTCACTCTCCAATCTAACAGGTCCCAGACGTGCTCAATGGGATTTAGATCCGGGTTCTTCGCTGGCCATGGCAGAACACTGACATTCCTGTCTTGCAGGAAATCATGCACAGAACGAGCAGTATGGCTGTTGGCATTGTCATGCTGGAGGGTCATGTCAGGATGAGCCTGCAGGAAGAATACCACATGAGGGAGGAGGATGTCTTCCCTGTAATGACAACAAGCTCAGTCCGATGATGCTGTGACACACCGCCCCAGACCATGACGGACCCTCCACCTCCAAATCAATCCCGCTCCAAAGTACAGGCCTCGGTGTAACGCTCATTCCTTCAACGATAAACGCGAATCCGACCATCACCCCTGGTGAGACAAAACCGCAACTCGTCAGTGAAGAGCACTTTTTGCCAGTCCTGTCTGGTCCAGCAACTGTGGGTTTGTGCCCATAGGCGACGTTGTTGCCGGTGATGTCTGGTGAGGACCTGCCTTACAACAGGCCTACAAGCCCTCAGTCCAGCCTCTCTCAACCTATTGAGGACAGTCTGAGCAGTGATGGAGGGATTGTGCGTTCCTGGTGTAACTCGGGCAGTTGTTGTTGCCATCCTGTACCTGTCCCGCAGGTGTGATGTTCGGATGTACCGATCCTATGCAGGTGTTGTTACATGTGGTCTGCCACTGCGAGGACAATCAGCTGTCCGTCCTGTCTCCCTGTAGCGCTGTCTTAGGCGTCTCACAGTACGGACATTGCAATTTATTTCCCTGGCCACATATGCAGTCCTCATGCCTCCTTGCAGCATGCCTAAGGCACGTTCACGCAGGTGAGCAGGGACCCTGGGCATCTTTCTTTTGGTGTTTTTCAGAGTCAGTAGAAAGGCCTCTTTGGTGTCCTAAGTTTTCATAACTGTGACCTTAATTGCCTACCATCTGTAAGCTGTTAGTGTCTAAACGACCGTTCCACAGGTGCATGTTCATTAATTGTTTATAGTTCATTGAACAAGCATGGGAAACAGTGTTTAAACCCTTTACAATGAAGATCTGTGAAGTTATTTGGATTTTTACAAATTATCTTTGAAAGACAGGGTGCTGAAAAAGGGACGTTTCTTTTTTTTTGCTGAGTTTAGTTGTTGCTCAACTGGGATTGATTGTATTAAAGCTGTATGGGGAAGGATATGAAACTGATGCGACTTAAATTTCATTTTTCTAAGAGCACTAATGATGTTCTTGGTGACATGATTCTTTCCTAAGAAAATAAATCAAATTGAAAAAATTATAACGTTGCCTGTGTTTGGTCTTTGGTAGGTCTTTAGGTTGAACACTTCTATGTAGAATCCTATCTACTGTACATTTATCCCACCTCTCAAGACTTATCCCACCTCTCAAGAATAACCTTGAATCCACACTGAATATCCACACTGGCTTCTCTACTGGAGCAGGTCCATATTAAATCGGTAGAATTAAACTGCGTGGTAAGAGAAACTGAGTGATAGGAGTTTGTTGTAAAAACAGAATGACAAATCAAATGACATTTTCTACATCTCTGTTAGAAGAACTATGACTTCAAGGTTTTGCTTAGTAATTGAGATACTTTCTGAAACCTTAGCCAACACATCACTATTTAGGTATAAAACATGATCAGGAGAACCACAACCTTGCAATGAAATATCCGCTATAAAGGCACATTTGTTTTAGCATCCTTCGGTGCGGCTGTGACTTATATGATAAAAACAAACAATGTAGTAATTCATAGATTATTTGATTTACGATAAGGTAAGACAGTTACATTGTTCAAATCTCATTATTTTTCCAGGGATGCATGCCCTCGGACCCCCATCAGGGTTTCCAAAACGAATCACTGTCTGGTTTGGGTCTGCCCATGTTCCGAGGGCATGCTGCAATGCATTGTTTGGTCTGCAAGAAGGGACATCGGCTGCCATCCACTGAGGTCCTGCACGACTCCAGAGCAAGGAAGTGTGCAGAAAAAATTATCGCCAAACCCTACCCCAATCACTCCCTTTTACAAAAAGTCTCGTGGCAGGCGGCTCAGGTAAATCATAGCCAAAACCATCCACCAACTGAACAGTTTCTTTCCCTGTGCTGTGGCCCTCACCTAGCAGCCATCTAGCCAATAGAGACTAAAGGACCATGCACTCTATGCTGCACACCACATCAAGACAACTGAACTGTACAAAAAATCATTGCACTATCCTGCATTTGCACTCTGATCATCTCTCAGCATTTCGTTATACACTGAGTATACCAAACATTAGGAACACCTTCCTAATATTGAATTGCACCCCCTGCTTTTGCCCTCAGAACAGCCTCAATTCGTTGGGGCAAGGACTCTACAAGGTGTCGAAAGCGTTCCACAGGGATGCTGGCCCATGTTGACTGCAATGCTTCCCACAGTTGTGTCAAGTTGGCTGGATGTCCTTTAGGTGGTGGACCATTCTTGATACCAGTGGCAGTCGGTGACCTTTAAGATAAAAACAATTATGAACATGGCCTTATTTTTATTACAGCATATTGGATGACTGTTATTTATATTCCATTCACTCAGCTGGGGTTGCTACAACCTAGCCTATGAATGAAAATGTACAGCGTAGGTGCACAAGTCGAGAGAATTTTGTAATCAAGGTGACAGACAGACAGTGACACATTCAATACCGCCATGAGCACACTTGCCTGCATCTAGCTGATCTAGGGTGTAATCATTAGTCCAACAGTTGCAAACGAGAGTTTCTTTTGGACAAATTCAGGTATGTTTATCCACGTTTCGATCAGTTTGCTTTTGTTTAAGAAATGTTTTTCAACAGAATCAGTGGAATGAATGTACCCCTGATCGCATGTAAACACGGTTCACTTTCATAGCAGCCACATACAAACAACAGCATGAACATTTGTCGCATCTACGCACTGTCCTTTTCTCACCTTTTCCCTTCGCTTATGGACTTCAGTGCACAACACATGAGCTCTCTGTGGCCAAGCAAAAAAAACTTTCCCAGCCAAACCTTCACATCATTACCGCTAACCGCTACACACAGCTTACATTGTTGTCACCATATTAGCCATTGACGTTAGTAACATCATAGTCAACATACACTACCGTTCAAAAGTGTGGGGTCACTTAGAAATGTCCTTGTTTTCCATGAAAACATACATGAAATTAGTTGCAAAATTAATAGGAAACATAGCCAAGTTGTTGACAAGGTTATAAATAATGATTTTTAATTGAAATAATAATTGTGTCCTTCAAACTTTGCTCTCTTCAAATAATCCTCCATTTGCAGCAATTACAGCTTTGCAGACCTTTGGCATTCTAGTTGTCAATTTGTTGAGGTAATCTGAAGAGATTTCACCCCATGCTTCCTGAAGCACCTCCCACAATTTGGATTGGCTTGATGGGCACTTCTTACGTAACATACGGTCAAGCTGCTCCCACAACAGCTCAATAGGGTTGAGATCCGGTGACCGTGAGGCCACTCCATTATAGACAGAATACCAGCTGACTGCTTTTTACCTAACTAGTTATTGCATAGTTTGGAGCTGTGCTTTGGTTCATTGTACTGTTGTAGGAGGAAATTGGCTCCAATTAAGTTCCGTCAACAGGGTATGGCATGGCGTTGCAAAATGGAGTGATAGCCTTCCTTCTTCAAGATCGTTTACCCTGAACAAATCTCCCACTTTACCACCACCAAAGTACCCCCAAACCATCACATTGCCTCCACTATGCTTGACAGATGGCATCAAGCACTCCTCCAGCATCTTTACATTTTTTCTGCATCTCACAAATGTTATTCTTTGTGATCCAAACACCTTAAACTGAGATTCGTCTGTCCATAACACTTTTTCCAATCTTCCTCTGTTCAGTATCTGTGTTCTTTTGCCCATCTTAATCTTTATTTTTATTGGCCAGTCTGAGATATGTATTTTTCTTTGCAACTCTGCCTAGAAGGCCAGCATCCCGGAGTTGCCTCTTCACTGTTGACTTTGAGACTGGTGTTTTGCGGGTACTATTTAATGAAGCTACCAGTTGAGGACTTGTGAGGCGTCTGTTTCTCAAATTAGACACTCTAATGTACTTGTCCTCTTGCTCAGCTGTGCACCGGGGCCTCCCACTCCTCTTTATATTCTGGTTAGAGACAGTTTGCGCTGTTCTGTAAAGGAGTAGTACACAGTGTTTACAAGATATTCAGTTTCTTGGCAATTTCTCACATGGAATAGTCTTAATTTCTCAGAACAAGAATAGACTGACGAGTTTCAGAAGAAAGTTCTTTGTTTCTGGCCATTTTGAGCCTGTAATCGAACCCACAAATGCTAATGCTCCAGATACTCAACTAGTCTAAAGAAGGCCAGTTTTATTGCTTCTTTAATTAGAACAACAGTTTTCAGCTGTGCTAACATAATTGCAAAAGGGTTTTCTAATGATCAATTAGCCTTTTAAAATTATAAACTTGGAATAGCTAACAAAACATGTTTCCAGCTACAATAGTAATTTATTTTTATTTTTTACCTTTATTTAACTAGGCAAGTCAGTTAAGAACAAATTCTTATTTTCAATGACGGCCTAGGAACAGTGGGTTTACTGCCTGTTCAGGGGCAGAACGACAGATTTGTACCTTGTCAGCTCGGGGATTTGAACTTGCAACCTTCCGGTTACTAGTCCAACGCTCTAACCACTAGGCTACCCTGCCACCCCAATTTACAACATTAACAATGTCTACACTGTATTTCCGATCAGTTTGATGTTATTTATAACTATATATATATATATATATATATATATATATATCGTTCATTCTACATGTGTATTTATATATATATATATATAAGTATATTAACATCACCAAATAATTGATTGAAACACAATAGTGTTTCTAGGTTTTGTATTGAAGTCAATGTACCCAGAGGAGGCTTCTGTAGACCTTCATTTCAAAACATTGTGTTTCAATCAATTATTTGGTGATGTTAATATACTTAGTATAGTTTTATCTAAAAAGGATTAAAAAATAAGTTTCACTATTTTATTTTTATATTTCACTGGAGAGGATGGTCCTCCCCTTCCTCCACTGAGGAGCCTCCACTTGGTGCCAAAAAATTAACAAAATAACAGCATTACAAGAACCACAGCCCTCCCTAATGTAAACTGGATATCTTTCCTCCATTGGAAAAGCCTACAAGATTGTCCCACTTTAGCTACTCCATGCTGTCCTACTTTAGCTAGCTATGGTTGGTAAAAGCGGGACAACTGACTGAATTACAAAATTGTAACATAATATTAGCAACTTGTTTATTTATTTTGATGAACCAGTACATAGTAGCACACATTTACATCACAATTTACCACAGTGCCTGGCGGTGTGAGCTCCCTGTTTGAAGCCCCCCCCCCCCTCTATGATGTCACACCAATTAAATCATTTTGATCATGTGGTTTCTCTGCAAGGGCTTATGCTGCGTTCTCAACAACTGGAATCTCGGAAAATTCCGACTTGGACTTCAGCGAGTTCAAAACAACTGGGAACTCGTGGGGGAAAAACGAGCTCCTATTGGGAAAAAATTGATTTGAACAGTCATCCAACTCGAAATTTCAACGCGGAAACTGGGACTATTTTTAGAGCTTTGATTATCAGACCTGAAGATCACCGAGGTCATGATTGAAATAAACGCTTCAGGATTAAACTGTCCCAGTTGAAATAATGGCCCACTTTTTAATAATGCACCCTATATCAACTGTGTCATCCACTGTATATTTGTATATCAACTGCTCATTCTATTATAGTTCTATGCTCACTCTACCAATGTATGCAAACTCCTTTGTCTGTCTTCTGTATCTAAATGTTGTCTATCACTAGCAGCACCATATTACCACAACGTAAAATTCGGAGTATGTGCAAATGTAGCCTACTTGGCGAATAAAGTTTATTCTGAATTCTGATCATTTCACCACTTCGTATATATTCTTCAAAGGGGGGTAGCTAAGCCTATGCCATTAATTCTCATTACTGGAAATCTTACAGAATGTGTATTTAAAGTTCCTTGTTTGGGACTGGATTCAACGATTTCTTTGGAAACATCCAGAGTACGAAGTTAAGTTAATAGTTACCCTAGCGGCACCCGTAGAAAAAGGCAGAGGTTTTTTTTGGCGCTCGCGCAGCAGCAACATTCTGCACCACACGCGGGTGAGAAGAGAACGAAGTTGCTTGCTCCTTTTCCGTCGTTCATTCTACATCAGCTTTTTATTGATTTGCAAGGTGAGTCCCTCAAGATCCAACTTCGAATTATTATGCAAGGTGTTGTGTAGACTGATAATTGATGTTATGCATATTTGTGTCTAGCCACGGTAGCCAATTTAGGTACTAACGTTACAGCTTTGCTAGCTAATGTTACCAAAGCTACGCTGACAAAGGGATTTCTTTGCGCTAGCTAGTTAACTTGCTAGCACGCTTAACTATAACTTCGCTTGATAGTCAGCTAGTTGCCCTTTTATCAAAGGAATATCTGATTCTCACTGCCTAATCAAATAACAAGTGCTAATGGGATACTCAATTTGCAGCTTTTGGGCCTTGCAATCACAATTTGACCGGCCATTGTGCCAACCTTAATGTCTGGTAGCTAGCTAAGCCTTGGAAGTTTGCTAACTAAGATGGCAAATTCTACTTCGCTAGCAAACTAACACACAATGTATAGTTAACTAACGTTAACACACAGTTTAGTTGTGTTTAATTGAGTAGTTAGCTTTGAGGAACTACTTCGCTTGTATGTTCAATCAATGTAAGCATTAGACTAGCCCCTAGGCCTGGAAAATAGGTTCTAGATGTGGGGGAGAAACGAAGGGGCCTAACTAAATCTAACTAAAACGTTAGCTGTTTAGTTACATCTACAGAATCTAACGTTGGCTAGAAGCCAACATAGCTAACAGTAACGTTACAGAAAATAGAATTACAACCTATGCGCCCGTTTTATTTAGCTAAAAGTTATTTTGTTAGCATTGTCTGTGTGAGACAGACAATGCTAACATTAATTTTGTTAGCATTGTCCGCACGAGCTCCATGCAGCCTATAGTGGGCGCTGGATCTGCACTATATGGTGGTTGAAATTATTTTATTAAGACGGTACACATTTTCACGTAATTTTTTCCGGCGGCACGCCTTTCGATGGTTAAGGAGGGAAATAATGCCTTGCAGCTTGAATTGATGGATCTTTATGCACGAGCCGGTTCACCGGGGATGCGAGTGTATTACCGGGAATGCACATCAATCCTAGACTATAGAGGGCGCTAGATCTGCACTATCGGCTGCCTAGTCTATTTCCATAAGCGATTCCCCTCACTTTTAGCATGTGAGCATGATCTGTTGCTTGGCAACAAACAGCTATCATGAAAGAAACATGTTCATCATAGCTAGCTAGCTAGTTAAGGTTTATTACAGAAAACGGTGGTAACACTATACACATCATACCACCTGATATGGAAAATAAAACCACCTTGGGGTGTATACCTTTTGGCTTCTACCTAAAAGGCTTAGCTTACATTATCAGACGGACCCAAAGTTTCCTAGACATCGTTTGGTAACCAATAAAACAAGCACCTTCCCACTGAAGAGTTGTTTGCAGCCTGGAGCAAAACAATATACCATCCTTGCGTTTTCGCTCACGCTGGTAAGCAGAAAGCTAACTAGATTTTTGGCGGACTAGATGCGTGGTCGATGTAGTGCCATGAGAAATTTTGCTACTAATGTTGTAGTTCTATTTCGATAGGTGTTACTACAGACCTGGGTTCGATCCCGGGCTGTATCACAACCAACTGTGATTGGGAGTCCCATAGGGCGGCGCACAATTGGCCCACCGTTGTTACAGAAAATAAAATTGCAACCCATGTGCCCGTTTTATTTAGCTAAAAAGGTTATTGTGTTAGCGTTATCTGTGAGGGTAGGCATGATGAAGTGCAAAACGAACGAGCTCCATGCAGCCTATAGTGGGCGCTGCATCTGCACTATATGGTGGTTGAAATTATTTTAAGACGGTACACATTTGACACCCTATAAGGGAATGGCACGTTGGGTGTCAAAGTATCACTTGAAAAATAATCTGATAATAATATTGTATTGCTAGTCTGTGTAAGCATTGTCATGTTATTAAAACCCAAATTCGTCTCTTTAAAAAGATGAAAACCTCCTCCCCTCTTGTTTCGCAGCCAAACATGGGTAAAAAGCAGAATGGCAAAGGGAAGAAGGAGGTGCTGGAGGCAGAGCCGCCAGAGGAGTATGTTGTGGAGAAGGTGATGGACCAGCGCATTGTCAACGGGAAGGTGGAATTCTTCCTCAAGTGGAAGGGATTTACAGAGTGAGTGCACAGTTCCGGGGGCCTCTGCCTGTGTGGCATTCTTATCCTGGAGAACCTAGCTAGTTGAAATCTGCATTTGAATTGAATTTCAAAGACTGACATTTTAGTTACAGATATACCTCTTGTGAAATGTCTTAACTTGCTGCATTTCTAGAGCATGTTTTACTCTTAACAGTATGCTGATAGTCTTTTGAAATACGCAGGAGAAGAAATAGTCACTGACTACTGTATCTTTCCTTTCAGAGCGGATAACACTTGGGAGCCAGAGGATAACCTGGATTGTCCAGAGCTGATCTCAGCTTTCTTGGAAGCACAGAAGACCGTGGTGGAGAATCCTGACTCCAACAAGAGGAAGTCTTCAACAGATGAGCCAGAGACTGAGGGAAACAAAGCCAAGAAGAAGAAGGATGTGGTGAGTGTCCAAATACACCTAGATTTTTGTTTCAAATCAACGTTGTAGGATTTTGTTTTTCTAGTCCTTTTTTGTGTATAGGCTGGTATGCAAGTGCAATAGTTATTTTTTCAGTTTGTTGTGGTTTCCAGACTGGTTGCATGGGAGCTTTGTTGACTGTACCGTGTGTTTCAGAGTGACAAGCCGCGGGGCTTTGCCAGGAGCCTGGATCCAGAGAGGATAATCGGTGCTACAGACAGCAGTGGAGAACTTATGTTCTTGATGAAGTGGTGAGTCTCAAATTGCGAAATGAACTCTTCACCTGTGCTGTTGCTCTCATATCACCCCTTTTCAGGGTTGCAAGAGCCATTCCTCATAATTTATCTTCCCTGGTATAACGTTCACCTCCTAAGATTACTGTACGTGTGCCTTCGTTACTGCCACATTTTAGTTTTCTAGATGTGCACCTGAACTTTATTATCCTGAACAGTGCTACTTGCTAAATAGGTGAGTCTTATTTTGCTCAATAGCCACTAATAAACACCAACCATTGTCCCTCCGCTCTACAGGAAAGACTCAGATGAGGCGGACCTGGTCCCGGCCCGCGAGGCCAACACCCGCTGCCCTCAGGTGGTCATCTCCTTCTACGAGGAGAGGCTGACCTGGCACTCCTGTCCCGAGGACGAGGCCCAATAGCACCCCTTCCTCAGCCAACTGACATCCCTTGTGGCCTCCCCCCCTGACCTTCGACCATGTCCCTGTTCCTGCCTCTCAGGACTGTTCATGTCTCCACTTTTTTGTTGTCATTTCCAGCATGTTTAGCCATAGTATTAGTGCAGAGCAGTCAGGTGAAAGTCTGTGCTTTTGTACACATTTTTAGTGATAGGATGATATTTACTGGGAATAAGACCAGTGAGGAGAAATGGATGGGTGATTTGTCGCTTTTTAATGAACCTATTCCTCATCCAGTACTGGTAGGGACTGGTTCCTCAACTGATATGTAGTTACTGTTGGAATGTACACCATGTATAATCCATGTAGTTTGGCATCTTCTCCCTCACATTCAGCTAGTTTATTTTTTTCATCTCCCCACGTTGCATACTTGAATCCTTTGAACAGTATGTCTTTTGCTGTATATTCACTTTGTAAATATTTTTTCAAAAAGCTGTTCAATAAAGGTTTATATGCTTCATTTTACCACCCCCTCTGCCTGTGCTGAGGTTTGTTACATAGCGCTGACAACACTGGTTGTAACTAATGCACCCTGACTTCAACCAATTGTAACCATAGACTCTGCCAGATTCATTGTTCGACCTACTGACTCAACATGTGCGCGGTGAAATTATACCAAGTAGTTGATTGATACTAGGGAAGCTGATTTTGAAAAATGTGATCACGTGTTTACTGTTGGTGTTCCCATTGGAAATACACAAGTCCGAAAAGCAATATTACAGAAGACGTGAAAATATGACTTAGAGGTGATTTGTGGGTAGACTGTTGGCCTACTCTGACATGACCCAAACACACTGGACCCTACAGGAGAAGGTTTAACTATTTTAATTGCTGTTACATGCAGCTTGCTCCATTGGGAAAACCAACATTTTAAATCGCATTTCTTAGCTTGGCCAAAGTTCTCATACTGTTTTTTTAAGCATCTGAACTTGACACCCAACTTTGACGTTGTTTCCAGATAGAACTGTGCCAGAGTTAAACGAGGCAGATTTCTCACTGCGCTTGTCAGTTACACTGGTGATGGTGTTATGATTTACTATTTAGAATCATGCTTTGAACCTCATTCTTTGACCTATGAATACTAAAATAAAAATGTGAACCTGGGCCCGCTGTAATTCTTGGTTCTTATTGGATTGGAGTAATTGAACATTCTAGAAACACTGACTTGGAAGTTGGCCTTCTCTTCGGACCTCAATAGTCTTGAGGAAGTGACAGTCACATGTTCTCAAAGCCAAATTAGGGAATGTCCCGCACGAAAGATTGATAGAATCCCACAGACAGACACATGCCAGTGCTGTTCTGATGTATTTTCTGTGGTTAGGGGTCCCATGACTGGCATTGGGGCACTGCAGATGGACTTTAGACCTCAATGATACAATACAGTGAGTTTCCATAGCAACATCAACACTGGGGCTTCCTTCATGCTGCAATTTTTTTCAAAAATGACACCCTAGCTGAAAGACAGACCCCGCTGATGTCACTGCCTGAGGTGATAAGGACAAGTACAGGCAGCTTGAGTTGTAATTGCTCTGGACATTTCAAGTGTCAGAGTTTGTCAGTATATCAGGGTATAGACTTAGTATACCCCTCAGGAAAGACTACAAAACAGGATCAAGGTGTTCACCAGCTAACTTGCCTAAATATTTTGTAAAAATAAGTTTAAAATGGGCATGGTCTAATTGATTTAAGCGAAGAAAAAAAAAACATTAAGTTTAACTTTTTAAATCAACCTCAAAATCAATAATTCTTGGTTGCTTATCAAAGTTAGCTGGCTAACTCATTGATTCTGCTTTGTAGAAAACCCCTCTGGTGGGCAGGTGTGTGCGAGTGTCTCTGTGTGTGTTTCCAGCATATTTGCTGTGACACTGCTCTTTGATCATTATTCTTACCTAAGGGGTCATAGGTCAGAGTCATACTCATAGACAATTTATCACGCAGAGGGAGGGACAACACCCACTGGGCAAACTAGTTGAATCAACATTCTTTCCATGCCATTTCAATTAAATTATGTTGAACCGACGTTTAATTGTCTGTGCCCAGTGTGAAATATATAACACAAAGTTCCTCATATCTTACCCCATTCAACCGGTTGTGGAATCTCACAGGTTGCGTTCTAAATGGCACACAATTCCCTACATAGAGTACTACTTTTAGAATAGGGTTCCATTTGGGATGCAACACAGTCACAGTGTCAATGGGACCTTGGTGACAGAGGCTGTTGGAAGAGTGACGGGCAAATCATGGAATGGAAGGCTAGATGGAGAACCTGATTTGTGATTAGCTATGGTCACAAACAAGGTGAAGGCGAGACAAAGTGACAAAGCAAGAGAAAAATAGTTTCCACACATTTTCCACTATTTAAGCTTTTCATTCAGAATGTTGGAGCTTCTGATTGCATCTCAACCTTTATCAGGTGTTAATTTCACAGGGAAGTAACTCAACCACACAAGACTTGTGTTGAGACATAACACATACACATCGTAGAACATGTTGTAAACAGATTGTGTTGGGTAGGTTCTAGGTACAGCTCATTGTACCATATCAGTTCTCTCACACTGCCCTCTGACCAGTTTACGAAGAATACCATTGATTCCTACTCACTGGGGACTGTCAGATGATCAAAGATCAGCTGATTGAGAGTGAAGGTCATTGAAGACATGTTGAGACAGTAACTCAATAGGAACGCTTTATCAATGGGATTCCTGGAATCTCTTCTAGTCTAGATTCTCAAGCCTTCTATTCCATTCTGTCATGAGACCGAAGGGTATTCTATCCAACAATATTGTTTCCCTACCAATCTCAGGGTGGACACTAACCACAAGACCACAGAGTTAGACAGATATGGATATGTCATTTAGCAGACACTTTTAAACAAAGCGACTTACAAATACATTGAGTACATACATTGTAGTATGTGTGACCCCAGCAGGAATCAAACCCATTATATTGCCATTGCTAGCGCCACTATTTTAGCAGCTGAGCTACACAGGACCACACGACAAATGTAGATGTCAATAAACTGTAAATCTGTGTGTGTAATATATTGTATATTATCTATATGTGTGTGTAATATACTCTATATTATCTATGTGTGTGTGTAATATATTGTATATTATCTATGTGACTAATATATTGTATATTATCTATGTGACTAATACATTGTATATTATCTATGTGTGTGTGTAATATATTGAATAATATCTACAGTGCCTTCGGAAAGTATTCAGACCCCTTGACTTTTTCCAAATTTTGTTACGTTACAGCCTTATTCTAAAATGTATAAAAAAAAGATATATAATCCTCAGCAATCTACACACAATACCCCATAATGACAAAGTGAAGGAAAAAAAACGTTTTTTATAAATTTGTGCAAATGTATTAAAAATAAAAAACAGAAATACCTTATTTACATTAGTATTCAGACCCTTTGCTATGAGACTCAAAATTGAGCTCCGGTGCATCCTGTTCCCATTGATCATCCATGAGATGTTTCTACAACTTGATTGGAGTCCATCTGTGGTAAATTCAATTGATTGGACATTATTTGGAAAGGCACACACCTGTCTATATAAGGTACCACAGTTGGCAGTGCATGTCAGAGCAAAAACCAAGCCATGAGGTCGAAGGAATTGTCCATAGAGCTCCGAGACAGGATTGTGTTGAGACACAGATCTGGGGAAGGGTACCAAACAATTTCTGCAGCAGTGAAGGTCCCCAAGAACACAGTGGCCTCCATTATTCTTCAATGGAAGAAGTTTAGAACCACTAAGACTCTTCCCAGAGCTGGCCAACGGCCAAACTGAGCATTAAGGGGAGAAAGGCCTTGGTCAGGGAGGTGACCAAGAACCCGATGGTCTCTCTGACAGAGCTCTAGAGTTCCTCTGTGGAGATGGGAGAACATTTCAGAAGGACAACCATCTCTGCAGCACTCCACTAGTCAGGATCGAGGCAAAGATGAATGGAATAAAGTACAGTGAGATCCTTGACCTGCTCCAGAGCTCTAAGGACCTCAAACTGGGGCGAAGGTTCACCTTCCAACAGGACAATGACCGTAAGCACACAGCCAAGACAACGCAGGAGTGGCTTCGGGACAAGTCTCTGAATGTCCTTGAGTGGCCCAGCCAGAGCCCGGACTTGAACCCGATCGAACATCTCTGGAGAGACCTAAAAAAAGCTGTGCAGTGACGCTCCCCATCCAATCTGACAGAGCTTGAGAGGATCTGCAAAGAAGAATGGGAGAAACTCCCCAAATGCAGGTGTGCCAAGCTTGTAGCGTCAAACCCAAGAAGACTCGAGGCTGTAAATCGTTGCCGAAGGTGCTTAAGCAAAGCACTGAGTAAAGGGTCTGAATAATTACGTAAATTGTATTTGTAATAAATTAGCTAAAATGATGGGGTATTGTGTGATGAGGGAAAAAAACTATTTAATCAATTTTAGAATAAGGCTGTGACGTAACAAAATTTGTAAAAAGTCAAGGTGTCTGAATACTTTCCGAATGCACTGTATATCAACAAATTGGCGAGGGCACTAGAACAGTCTGCAGCATCCGGCCTCACCCTACTAGAATCTGAAGTCAAATGTCTACTGTTTGCTGATGATCTGGTGCTTCTATCGACAACCAAGGGGGCCTACAGCAGCACCTAGATCTTCTACACAGATTCTGTCAGACCTGGGCCCTGACAGTGAATCTCAATAAGACAAAAATCATGGTGTTCCAAAAAAGGTCCAGTTGCCAGGACCACAAATAGAAAATCCGTCTAGACACGGTTGCCCTAGAGCACACAAAAAAACGATACATACCTCGGCCTAAACATCAGCCCCCAGGTAACTTCCACAAAGCTGTGAACGATCTGAGAGACAAGGCAAGAAGGGCCTTCTACGCCATCAAAAGGAACATAAAATTTGACATACCAACTAGGATCTGGCTAATTGCCCTTTATGGTTTTGAGGTCTGGGGTCCGCCCACCATCCAATAATTCACAAAATGGGACAAACACCAAATTGAAACTGTGCATGCAGAATTCTACAAAAAATATTCTCTGTGTACAACGTAAAACAACAAATAATGCATGCAGAGCAGAATTAGGCCGATACCTGCAAATGATCCAAATTTTGAAAAGAGACGTTAAATTCTACAACCACCTAAAAGGAAGCGATTCCCATACCTTCCTCAACAAAGCCATCATCTACAGAGAGATGAACAAGGAGAAGAGTCCTCTAAGCAAGCTGGTCCTGGAGCTCTGTTTACAAACACAAACAGACCCCACAGAGCCCCAGGACAGCAACACAATTAGACCCAACCAAATCAAGAGAAAACAAAAATATAATTATTTCCAATGTGTCATGTAATTATCAAAAACACTGAGCAAACTAGAATGCTATTTGGCACTAAACAGAGAGAACACAGTGGCAGACCTGGCTCTCAAGAGAAGACAGGCTCTTGAGGTGGAAACTGAGCTGCAATTCCTAATCTCCTGCCAAATATATGACCATATTAGACACATATTTCCCTCAGATTACACAAACCCACAAAGAATTTGAAAACAAATCCAATTTTGATAAACTCCCATATCTATTGGGTGAAATACCAGTGTGCCATCACAGCAGCAATATCTGTAAACTGTTGCCACAAGAAAAGGGCAACCGGTGAAGAACAAACGCCATTGTAAATACAACCCATGTTTATTTATTTTCTCTTTCGTACTTTAACTATTTGCACATCACTACAACACTGTATGTGGCATTTGAAATGTCTCTATTCTTTTGAAACCTTTGTAAGTGTAACAGTATAACTTTACGTCGTCCCCTCGCCCCGACACGGGCGCGAACCAGGGACCCTCTTCACACATCGACAACGGTCGCCCACGAAGCGTCGTTACCCATCGCTCCACAAAAGCCGCGGCCCTTGCAGAGCAAGGGGCAACCCTACTTAAAGTCTCAGCGCAAGTGACTTAACTAATTGAAATGCTACTAGCGCGTACCCGCTAACTAGCTAGCCATTTCACATCCGTTACATAAGTGTAATGTCAACTGTTCATTTTTTGCTTATGTATTTCACTTGCTTTGGTAATGTAATCATGCGTTTCCCATGCCAAATAAAGCTCTTTGAATTGAATGAATAGAAAGAGATTAAGACAAACACACTGGGTATAGGTGACTGGACTAGACAGTGTGGATGGGTACATACTTGAAATCTTTTCATGCCATGGCAACATGAGTGGACATTAAATTGAGGCAGAGAAACAAGTATTAGCACACTGTCTCACTCAATTCAATATACCAATGCAGTCTATTACAAAAACAACCTTTAACCTATCCCTGAAAGAACTATCTCAAAATCAATTGAGAGATAGGCGTAAAACTTTTTTACTCCCAAGACATATTGCATAGACCTATGGACCTTTTTTTCTAGAAGCATTGATAACATTCCATATGGACACTTGTTAATGTCAACAAGTTATCTCTACGTCCACAACATACTTTCTATATATTACAAGAGACAGATGATTATTTAGGATAGGCAAGTGCATTCTGTCTGGGCTATACGTAGAATGTTGATGTTGTGTTGCAGCATCACAATGGCTTCCAGGTTGCAGCTCGGGGTCAGACAGTCCTATGCTCAATAAGTACAATATAGTTTAGTTTGCTAGCGGCCCATGTTTTTTTTTATAGAGGACCCCACACTGGCCAATTTTTCCTTAAGACCCCCATTATTAGACAAATATTAATACTTCTGAGAATTTATCAGCACTCTATGTTTGTTAGCTAGCTAGCCAGACAGTTTTAGAGGAATGATTCCAGAAATTGACTGTAAAATTAACTGCCAATTTGCCAATATTCCATTTAAGCAATACAGTCAATCCACAGCCATTCACTGGCTCAAATCAGTTAATGATAGGACTTAAACAAGTTGTAAATGCAACCAGTGCTGCTATTGTATCATATAATAGCACTCACAGCTTTCCAAGAAAACAAAAATGTAGACATTTAAAATCAGGATTATTTCTTCCACTGCCATTGATTTTAATTAGACTGGTTTGGATTTCTCCCTGACCAATATGGATGCCATTTAAACCATTCTGAAACTTTGAGGGTTAATGACACAAAAGGAACCGACACTTTTCACTCCATTTTTCCTGGTGGGCAATGCTATACGCCACAGTGTGTTTAGATTTAAGCGCACATACTGGTGCACTTATGCTGCGTTCAAAACAACTGGGAATTCGGAAAAACGAGGTAAAATCATGACGTCAGTGATCTTTCGTTCAGAATGTCGGAGCTCCAGAAAGAGGCCAGAGTTCCCGAGTTGGAAAATCGAGTTGGATGAATGTTCAAATAAATTTTTCCCAGTCGGAATTCGTTTTCCCCCCCAAAGTTCCCAGTTGTTTTGAACGCACTTACAGTTGAAGTCGGAAGTTTACATTCAACTTAGCCAAATACATTTAAACTCAGTTTTTCACAATTCCTGACATTTAATCCTAGTAAGAATTCCCTGTCTTAGGTAACTTAGTATCACCACTTTATTTTAAGAATGTGAAATGTCAGAATAATAGTAGAAAGAATAATTTATTTCAGCTTTTATTTCTTTTATCACATTCCCAGTGGGTCAGAAGTTTACATGCACTCAATTAGTATTTGGTAGCATTGCCTTTAAATGTTTAACTTGGGTCAAACGTTCAGGTAGCCTTCCACAAGCATCCCATAATAAGTTGGGTGAATTCTGGCACATTCCTCCTGACAGAACTGATGTAACTGAGTCAGGATTGCAGGCCTCCTTTGCTCGCTCACGCTTTTTCAGTTCTGCCCACAGATTTTCAATAGGATTCAGGTCAGGGCTTTGTGATGGCCACTCCAATACCTTCACTTTGTTGTCCTTAAGCCATTTTGCCACAACTTGGGAAGTATGCTTGGGGTCATTGTCCATTTGGAAGACCCATTTGCAACCAAGCTTTAACTTCCTGACTGATGCCTTGAGATGTTGCCTCAATATATCCACATAATTTTCCTCCCTCATGAAGCCATCTATTTTGTGAAGCGCATCAGTCCCTCCTGCAGCAAAGCTTCCCCACAACATGATGCTGCCACCCCCCTGCTTCACAGCTGGGATGGTGTTCTTCGGCTTGCAAGCCTCCCCCTTTTTCCTCCAAACACAACGATGGTCATTATGCCCAAACAGTTCTATTTTTGTTTCATCAGACCAGAGGACATTTCTCCAAAAGGTACGATCTTTGTTCCCATGTGCCGTTGCAAACCGTAGTCTGGCTTTTTATAGCGGTTTTGGAGCAGTGGCTTCTTCCTTGCTGAATGGCCTTTCAGGTTATGTTGATATAGGACTTGTTTTATTGTGGATATAGATACTTTGTACCTGTTTCCTCCAGCACCTTCACAAGGTCTTTTGCTGTTGTTCTGGGGTTTATTTGCACTTTTCGCACCAAAGTATATTCGTCTGTAGGAGACAGAATGCATCTCCTTCCTGAGCGGTATGACGACTGCGCGGTCCCATGGTGTTTATACTTGCGTACTATTGTTTGTACAGATGAACATAGTACCTTCAGGCATTTGGAAATTGCTCCCAAGGATGAACCAGGTCTACAATTGTCTTTCTGAGGTCTTGGCTGATTTCTTTTAATTTTCCCATGATGTCAAGCAAAGAGGCACTGAGTTTGAAGGTAGGCCTTGAAATACATCCACAGGTACACCTCCAATTGACTCGAATTGTGTCAATTAGCCTATCAGAAGCTTCTAAAGCCATGACATCATTTTCTGGAATTTTCCAAGCTGTTTAAAGGCACAGTCAACTTGTGTATGTAAATTCTGACCCATTGGAATTGTGATACAGTGAATTATAAGTGAAATAATCTCTCTGTAAACAATTGTTGGAAAAATGACTTGTGTCATGCACAAAGTAGATGTCCTAACCGACTTGCCAAAACTATAGTTTCTTAACAAGAAATTTGTGGAGTGGTTGAAAAACTAGTGTTAATGACTCCAACCTAAGTGTATGTAAACTTTCTACTTCAACTGTAAGTCGGAAGTTGTATATTTACGAGTTCCCATTTCCAAGTTCCCAGTTGTTTTGAATGCGGCAACAGTGTCGAGAACGAGCCGAGCGAGCACTTGCTCAAATCCAGATCATGGAATCTAGTTGATGATCCTGCTATAGGTTACCTAGAGCAAATCTAGTATACCCAGTGGCGATTTCAACATGTAAATCTTGGTGCGAATAAAATAAAATAAAAAGTGGGATGCATGCCAGCAAAGCCACTGCACAACACAACATGAAATAATACATTAATTGCACTATAACATGACAAACGGTGCACAAACTGTTAGGGCCTACATAAAGCTGTCCCGACAGCAGTCCCAACATATCACCACTACTACACCTGGCTATCTACGGAGCCTTGTCTGGTAGCGAAACAGTTCATTCGGACTAATTTACTTTAAAAAAAAGCTAATATGGCTGACTTGCTTAAACAAATGTAGTATCTAATGGCAATTGAGATGAACAAACTATGGCACAAGGGGACGACAAGCGCATAAGAGGCAATCCGTAATTTCGATTAAGACATTAATGAGCGAGCTAGGATGGACGTAGTAATTATAACTATTATAACTATAGCGACAGAATTCAGAACATGGGCTGTTCTTACAGTGTTCTCCCTGTACACCAAGTCAGAACCATAGGATAAATAAAGGGGCATGTAAGGAAACAATGAAAGCACTTACAATATTCGATGATTATATTTCTCTAAAACAGGTTATAGGCTAACGTTACTGTAGAACAGCCAGAACTTTAGGCGAAATTAAGAGGGATAAATAGACCAAATTATTAGGGTGAGGCACATGGGCAACTAACATCTTACGACATAACATACACTTAGTATTACTTTCCTAGCTACTGTATACATATCTCCCTGGCATATTACATAATTTATGCAGCAGCATACAATCATTTTTTTGGACTCACCTTGTTGTGGTGTGCTCACTTGAACAGGAAGGTGGCGCGGCGGTCCTTCGCGGGCAAATTTTGTCATCAGTCTGGCATTCTCTGGATTTATGGTGCTTTCAAAACAACTGGGAGCTCGGAGAAAAAAAAGGTTGAATCATGATGACGTCATTGATCTTCAGGTTGTAGCTCTAGAAAGAGGACGGATTTACAATTCCAAGTTGGATGACCGTTCTAAACGTATTTTCCCAGTCTGAGCTCGTTTATTCACGACTTCCCAGTTTGCTTGAACTCACTGAAGTCAAGTTTTCATAGTTCCGAGTTAACAGTTGTTTTGAGCGCAGCACAAATCATGCTTCATTGACAACATGGCCAATTTTGAATGTTTATCATTTGGAAAAGAGACCCTTAATCCCAGATTTGGGACCACTCAGCCACTGTCACTGATTCCTTCCAAACCACTCATTGTTGAATTTGCGATTTCCAACTTGTTCTGTAATGTTTATGTCCAATGGCTGATGAGCACCGACACGTTTTATCTATAATTTCTCTTCATTATTTCTCTTCATACTACAATGATTAAAAAGGATTTGCTAGTAGATTGTCGACTTGATTCATGATGATGACTGCTAGCTAAATTTGTTAAAGTATGATGTTGAAATGATCAGTCCAATCAAAGCTACTGTACATACAATGTGATTTGACATCACTTTATCTGTGGCCAATGACCTTGAGCCTTCTTGGATGTGCACTTCTAATGTAAATATATGGCAGCTAGAATCCCCATGAGTGACAGAACACTGAGCCAATCATTGTGCAACGCTCGGTATTTTCTGCTGGCTTGCTCCACCACCACAGAAAGCACTGAGCTATGCAGAAACACCTGCATTTTGGAGCTGCCTTACTCAAGAAAACAAAAAAAGACCATGTTTGTATGCGGCTTTATTAACTCAATGATATACACTACCGGTCAAAAGTTTTAGAACACCTAGAGTGTGCAAAGCTGTCATCAAGGCAAAGGGTGGCTATTTGAAGAATCTCAAATCTAAAATATATTTTGATTTGTTTAACACTTTTTTGGTTACTACATGATTCCATATGTGTTATTTCATAGTTTTGATGTATTCACTATTATACTACAATGTAGAAAATAGTAAAAATAAAGAAAAACCCTTGAATGAGTAGGTGTTCTAAAACTTTTGACCGGTAGTGTATATATTTTTACATTGTTTACAAAATGATATGTGACACATATTAATGCCAAAATAACATGCAAAACAGGCAAAACAGGCAAGCCTCCCTCAAAAAACAATTTTTGCTAAAAATGTAGGGCTCAAAACAGGTGTCCTGAATGACGGGTTATGCTTAACTACAGTAATGGATGTTAGGCCTAATGTTTCATCAGGGAGCCACAAAGATTAAGTAAACACATGTCACTGCTGAATTATTCGCTAAACAAATGATGTCGTATTCTAATTTTGCATTTATTTTTTTAAGTTGAGAGATATCTACCCAAAGAAATGAGACTGGGTGTGTAAGTATGCCTCCAGGATAATATGGTAAAGTTGTCCTTGTTTATCAACAAGATAGTATAAGCCCTCAAACAAATAAATAAGTCCAAGGTCATCCAAAATCCATCAGATAAACCATTTTTAATTAAACCTGAATAAAGCTGAATTAAAGCTGATACCAAATTCATAAAAAATGTCATGTTAGCACATTGGGAGCGAGAGACTGTGTTAAAGAGAGAGAGGGAGAGCGACTGTGTGAAAGAGAGAGGGAGAGAGATGTGTGAAAGAGAAAGAGAAGAAACCCGATTTTGATAAACTCCCATATCTACTGGGTGAAATACCACAGTGTGCCATCACAGCAGCAAAATGTGTGACCTGTTGCCACATGAAAAGGTCAACCAGTGTAGAACAAACACCATTGTAAATACAACCCATATTTATGCTTATTTATTTTCCTTTTTGTACTTTAACCATTTGTACATCATTACAATACTGTATATATACATAATATGACATTTGTAATGTCTTTATTATTTTGGAACTTCTGTGAGTGGAATGTTTACTGTTCATATTTATTGTCTATTTCACTTTTGTATATTATCTACCTCACTTGCTTTGGCAATGTTAACATATGTTTCCCATGCCAATAAAGCTCCTTGAATTGAGAGGACTGTGTGATTGAGAGAGATGCTCACTCACATACAGCTTATGCAGCTACTTCTACTACTGTACAACTTACACACATAACATGAATATCAATGTATATAGGCATAATCACAGATCATACTGACCTTTAGTGTTGGTTTGCATCACAGTCACGGGGAAAGGGTAAACTCAGTTAATTTGATTTTGTTCATCTAAACCCAAATAATGTATCTCTGTGATTCAAAGTATACAGCTATTATTGCACGTTGACTAACCAATCGCAGTGAAATTAGATTAAATATAGTCATGATCAGTTTCATATATTTCAATCATGTAAATGTAGTAGATTGAATTGACAGCGGCATTGACTTTGTTGATTGGCTAGCAAGCAAAACTTGACGTTACACATCGTTTACTTTTGGGAAAACTGCTCCAGACACTTGCCAGCTAGCTATCCTTAGTTCAAATAGCCTAAAGAAAATGTATGTAATAATATGAAGCTGAAATTGTAAACTATAAAGTATAAACCCATCATAGTGATATCGACGAAGAAGTTATGAAAATGTCCCAGGCGGAGATTCTTGGTTGAACGTGAACGCGCATTGGACAGTAGTTCCACTTTGAATCCCGCGCCCACTACGACGTATGGCACCGCCCTCCGGTGAAATAAAGACTGTCCGGCAAGAGAGTAGCCCCTCTAGTAATTGAATAGGATCTCCATGGGACAGCCATAGATTAAGTTATACGGATAAGAGTCAACATGTTCTTCTATAGCCTACACCCAAGTCTTGTGGTTGTCATAAGAGGCCTCAATAGTCTAAATGGCTTCCTCTTCCTGGCTTCCTTTCCTTTAATGTTTTTTCTTCAGCTGCACGGATCTGAAAATACAGGACAGATAGATTGAAGCGATATGACAGAAGCATATGAGGGGGATTTGCTCTCATCCATTTTCTTATTTTTGCTTGCATGTGGTCGTTGATAAATCGTTATTTTAACAGAAAAGTTGTCCTTAATGATGGAAAATAATACAAGGGGAGGAAGCAAGCTTGACTATTGAGATGCATCCCATATTGTGGTTGTACACCGTTTTAACAGGTCCAAAATAATCACACAATTTCAGACCAGGGGCATGCACTTACCAAAGGAAACAGAGGGCGGGCCTCATTATCATATTCAATCGAACTGCAGTCGGCAGACCCGCGAAACAGAGCATTCAGCGAAGAATAGCGTACTATTGCGGCATTAACGAATTGGCAGCTGAAAGGATAAATAATCCGATACTAAAGGTAAAATACGTAGGCTTACTATGCCTTTTATTAGAGATAAACACGTTTTTAATGTTGTGGAAAAGTAAAGTTAACTATGTATTGACTCTGGTGCGTTTGCAACGGTTCAAATGCCAAACAAACCTGTGGAATGCAATCACAATTTCTCAGTATTGTTCTGTATTTCAAGAGCGTGACCATTTTGTCTGTTTGCAAAATGTGTTTATTGCAGGCGGTCTAACCTCTCGGCTTCCTCAATTTCGTTTCAGCCTAGGGATGGGCCTCAAAAGGAACTCATGAGGGGCTGCAGTGGCTCAAGAATCTTCACATCCATACCCACACACGTAGTCAGAGCTGGCCCTAGCCTTTTGGGGTCAACCTAAGCTGAACACATGACATTTTTAACTATGTTTATTTCATGATAAAAGCTAGTTCATTTCATCCGGCATGTAGCCCAGTTTCATAATATTATCTTATGTCCCAGCTGCTTGATGTAGTTTAAGAAATCATGAAAAAACAGGCCTTAGGGAATTTTCCCCCCTGCCAGCTATTCGTGCTATTGATCACCGTGGCACCATCTCGCCTTCTGAACGTTCTATTCCCAGCCTATTGTAAAACGTCGCAATGCCTGCTTTGCTATTGTTGGAAACGAGACCTGCCCACGTTGCTGGTAGTTGAAATGTAAACAACAATTACTCATGGAACGCTGAGGTTGTCCCATTGTTTCCTATAGGAAAATATAAGTATGTTTGTATTTTGCCAAATCTCGCAGTGGGTATATATATTTTTTAAATTGGACACCATTTTAATCATGACAATCTCCTAATTATGTAAGGCTGGGCAGTGTACTCCGTTGTCAAACGCTAGCCCTGAAATACCCTTTGCCCTTGGACCGCTGAGCTCACCCCATTGTTTTCCTGTGGAGAGGCATGCTGGTATATTTTGCCAAATATCTCAGTGTGTAGTAGGGTCACTTTAGTAGGGTGCCACATGAGTGTTTACTTTTTAGGTTCTTCTCTAAGCAGTTGCGGTTTGCTGTTGTGACAACATGCCTGGTCTGCACTGTTGGGTGTCTTTGGTTGAACACTGTCCCTTTCGGGAAATGTGTCTTGAATCTCAAACATAACAAAACATCCCCACATATAGTGCATACATACATTTAATGTAAATCATGAGCAATATCACAAACTATGTGATTGGGATAAATGTACATTTCATACAGTTCAGATTCATGGTGGGGGTGAACAATTTCTGGGGTCTGGCGGTTTGGTATACATGGATCAAATAATCTTTGTCACATGCTTTGTAAACAACTGTGGTGGATTTACGGTGAAACGCTTACAATACGAGCATTGCTAGCTAATGAAAACATTGCCATCTAAAGTAAATTTCACAACATGATGGCGAAGTTGTTTCTTACCAAACATGTGCCTACTTTAGTAATGCCATCGTATTCCCAAGCCTCTATAGTGTAATTTAAATGAGTCATTAGCCCATGTTCTACTTTTACGCATCAATATGGCTGCAACGTTGTGACTGAGGTGCAAACCATGAATATGCAGCTGGATTTATTGTGGAGTTGATTGTTGGAAATAACATTTTCCATGACATGTAGCCTCAAATTGAATTAGAATTATAACAAAGTAAACAGTTAGCTAGGCAAGTTGAGGCTTAAAATCAAAGCAGAGGTTGTAGTTGGAATTGCAGTATATTTAATTAGAGAATCTAGACGTGAGCTAGCTTTTGACAATGGTTTCCTCTAGACAAACTTGCTTAGCAACCGGATATTAACGTGTTTGGTGGAGAGAATTAGTTCCAATATTTGGATAATCCTTGTGATTGGAGGATAGCTGTGAGGGTTATGGGCTCAGGATTAATTTGTGCAAATGCAGCCCACAATTCAAGCACCCCTGAGCATCCCACTGGTTCCTGTGTGAACCCCCCCCCCCCACACACACACACACACACACACACAAACAATTCGAGCACCCCTGAGCATCCCATTGGTTCCTGTGTGAACCCCCCCCCCACCCCCCCTGCTGACCGTGACATAGTTATACTTTTGGCATGTCAAAGGGGAAATAAGTGTTATACTTGCCCTCAATCTCATTTACAGAACTGCGGGAAAATGGTGCCTGACAGGCTGGGGCTAAGGACACTGTCTACCAGCCGCTCCCTCAGGAGACATAAAAGATTTGGCATGAGTCCTCAGATCCTCAAAAGGTTCTACAGCTGCACCATCGAGAGCATCCTAACTGGTTGCATCACTGCCTGGTATGGCAACTGCTCAGCCTCTGACCGCAAGGCACTACAGAGGGTAGTGTGTACGGCCCAGTACATCACTGGGGCCAAGTTCCCTGCCATCCAGGATTTCTATACCAAGCGGTGTCAGAGGAAGGCCATAATATGTCAGACTCCAGCCACCCTAGTCAGACTGTTCTTTCTGCTACCGCACGGCAAGCGGTACCGGAGCGCCAAGTCTAGGTCCAAGAGGCTTCTATAAACAGCTTCTACCCCCAAGCCATAAGACTCCTGAACATCTAGTCAAATGGCTACCCAGACTATTTGCATTGCCCCTCCCCTCTCCACTCTTGTCTTCTATGCATAGTCACTTTAATAACTCTACCTACATGTGCATACTACCTCAACTAACCCGTGCCCCCACACATTGACTCTGTACCGGCACCCCCTGTGTATGTATTTTTTTACTGCTGCTCTTAATTGTTCTTCTCACTTTTTTTTTGTAAACTGCACTGTTGTTTAGGGGCTCGTAAGTAAGCATTTGACTGTAGTGTTTGGTGCATGTGACTAATAAAATTCCTCTAGACCACGATCAGCTGCTTTGTCTTGCTGACATTGAGGGAGAGGTTGTCAACACTGCCAGGTCTGTCTCATCGTCGGTTGTCAGGCCTCTCACTGTCGTGTTGTCAAACGTAATGATGTTGGCGTTGTGCGCGGCTCCGCAGTCATAGGTGAACATGGAGTACAGGAGGATGATTAAGCACACACTCCTGAGGGGGCAACAACCCATCTGCCACGCTGATCCTCATAACCCGGGGGCAGCCCATCAGGAAGTCCAGGATCCAATTGCAGAGCGAGGTGTTCAGTCCCAGGGTACCATGCTTAGTGATGAGCTTGGAGGGCATTATGGTGTAGAACACTGAGTGGGAAGGGGCCGTGTAGAGTGCCTTATCTGTTGGGGCGGTATGTGAATTGGCGTGGTTCCAAGGTGTCTGGGATGATGCCTTTTTTAAAAGCGTTTCATGATTACAGATGTGAGCGCTACAGGCGATTTTAGTAATTTACACAGGTTACTTTGGTGTTCATGGGAACAGGGACTATGGTGGTCTTGAAACACGTAGGTATTACAGACTTGGTCAGGGAGTTTGACAATGTCTGTGAAGACACTTGTTAGCTGGTCAGCGCATGCGCAGAGTACGCATCCTGGTATTCTGGCTTTGTGAATGATAACCTATTTAAAGGTCTTACTCACATCGGGTACGGAGAGCGTGATAAGTCTTCCAAAACAGCTGTGACACTCACGCATGGTTCAGTGTTGCTCGCCTCGACGTCACTGGTGCAGCTGGGTTTCCCTTTTTGTAATCTGTGATAGTTTGCAAGCCCTGCCACATCCAAGCATCAGAACCGATGTAGTAGGATTTTTGATCTTACTCCTGTATCGAAGCTTTACCTGTTTTGATGATTCGTCAGAGCGTAGCAGGATTTCTTGTTAGTGTCCCGCTCCTTGACAGCGGGAGCTCTAGTCTTTTAGCTCTGTGCAGATGTTGCCTGTAGTTCATGGCTTCTGGTTGGTATATGTGCGTACGGTCACTGTGGGATGTAGTCAATGCGTATCAGTGGCCTGATGGTTAAGTGGGGGTGTGCGGTCGGTGGCAATCTTTAACCCTGCCCGTGCCACTCTCCATGAAGAGTGCTTCCATGCTAACCAAACGTACACCACTGATTTTACTTGCCAGGTTTGCACTCTTGGGATTCTGTCAACCAGCCTCATGAGGTAGTCACCTGGAATGCATTTCAATTAACAGGTGTGCCTTGTTAATTTGTGGAATTTCTTTCCTTATTGCGTTTGAGCCAACCAGTTGTTGTGACAAGGTAGGGGTGATATACAGAAGATAGCCCTACTTGGTGAAAGACCAAGTCCATATTATGGCAAGAACAGCTCAAGTAAGCAAAGAGAAATGACAGTGCATTACTTAATCTGGAAAATTTCAGTGCCGTTGCAAAAACCTTCAAGTGCTATGATGAAACTTGGTCTCATGAGGACTGCCACAGGAAAGGAAGACCCAGAGTTGGCTCTGCTGCAGAGGATAAGTTCATTAGTTACCAGTCTCAGAAATTGCAGCCCAAATAAATGTTTCAGAGTTCAAGTAAGACACATCTCAACATCAATTGTTCAGAGGAGACTGAATCAGGCCTTCATGGTTGAATTGCTGCAAGGAAACCACTACTAAAGGACACAAATAAGAAGAGACTTGCTTGGGCCAAGAAACATGAGCAATGGACAATAGACTGGAAGTCTGTCCTTCTGGTCTGAGTCCAAATTTGCGATTTTTGGTTCCAACCGCCGTGTCTTTGTGATGTAGAGTAGGTGAACGGATCTCCGCATGTGTGGTTCCCACCATGGTGTGATGGTGCTTTGCTGGTGACACTGTCAGTGATTTTATATTTAAAAAAAAATATGAATTCAAGGCACACCACAGCATTCTGCAGCGATACACCATCCCATCTTGTTTCCACTTAGTGGGACTATCATTTTGTTTTTCAAAAGGATAATGACCTGAAACACACCTCCAGGCTGCTTAAGGGCTATTTGACCAAGGAGAGTGATGGAGTGCTGTATCCGATCTGGCCTCCACAATGACCCGACCTCAACCAAATTGACATGGTTTGGGATGAGTTGGACCACAGACTGAAGGGAAAGCAGCCAACAAGTGCTAAGCGTATGTGGGAACTCAGCTGGTTGAGAGTGCCAAGAGTTTGCAAAGGGTGGCTAAGAATCGAAAATATTTTGATTAGTCAAATTTTTGGTTACTACATGATTCCAGATGTTATTTCTTAGTTTTGATGTCTTCACTATTCTACAATATAAACTAAGACGGCGCTACAGGGAGACATGACGGACAGCTGATCGTCCTCGCAGTGGCAGACCACGTGTAACATCTGAACATCACACCTGCGGGACAGGTACAGGATGGCAACATCTGCCCGAGTTACACCAGGAATGCACAATCTCTCCATCAGTGCTCAGACTGTCCGCAATAGGCTGAGAGAGGCTGGACTGAGGGCTTGTAAGGCAGGTTCTCACCTGACATCACCGGTAACAACGTCTCCTATGGGCACAAACCCACCGTCGCTGGACCAGACAGGACTGGCAAAAAGTGCTCGTCACTGACGAGTCGCGGTTTTGTCTCACCATGGGTGATGGTCGGATTTGCGCTTGTCGACGGAATGAGCCTTACACCGAGGCCTGTACTCTGGTGCAGGATCGAGGTGGAGGGTCCGTCATGGTCTGGGGCGGTGTCAGAGCATCATCGGACTGAGCTTAATGTCATTGCAGGCAGTCCCAATGCTATGCGTTACAGGGAAGACATCCTCATGGGGTACCCTTCCTGCAGGCTCATCCTGACATAACCCTCCAGCATGATAATGCCACCACGCACAGAACGAGCAGTATGGCTGATTTCTTGCAAGACAGGAATGTCAGTGTTCTGCAATGTCCAGTGACGAGCCCGGATCTCAATCCCATTGAGCACGTCTGGGACCAGTTGGATCGGAGGGTGAGGGCTAGGGCCCCCAGAAATGTCCAAGAACTTGCAGGTGCCTTGGTGGAAGATTGGGCTAACATCTCACAGCAAGAACTGGCAAATCTGGTGCAGTCCATGAGGAGATGCACTGCAGTTCTTAGTATCTGGTGTGGCCATCAGCTGCGTTGACTGTTATTTTTAACCCCCCCCCCCCACCCCACCCCACCCCCCTTTTTGTCCAGGGACACGTTATTCCATTTCTGTTAGTCACATGTCTGTGGAACTTGTTCAGTTTGTCTGTTGACTCTTATGTTAACAGTACAAATAAAGAAACCCTTCAAATCAAAACTTGTCACACACATGTTTAGCAGATGTTAATGTGAGTGTAGCTAAATGCGTGTTCTTCTAGTTCTGACAGTGCAGTAATATCTAACAATTCCCCAACTACCTAATACATGCATCTAAAGGGGTGAATGAGAATATGTACAGTTGAAGTCGGAAGTTTACAAATGCAGTAACTCAGTCCTAGTAAAAATGCCCTGTCTTGGGTCAGTTAGGATCACCACTTTATTTTAAGAATGTGAAATGTCTGAAGAATAGTAGAGAATGATTTATTTATTTCATCACATCCCCAGTGGGTCAGAAGTTTACATGCACTCAATTTGTATTTGGTAGCATTGCCTTTACATTTTTGGGTCAAATGTTTCGGGTAGCCTTCCACAAGCTTCCCACAATAAGTTAGGTGAATTCTGGCCCATTCCTTCTGACAGAGCTGGTGTAACTGAGTCAGGTTTGCAGGCCTCCTTGCTTGCACACGCTTTTTCAGTTCTGCCCACAAATTTTCTATAGGATTGAGGTCAGGGCTTTGTTATGGCCACTCCAATACCTTGACTTTGTTGTCCTTAAGCCATTTTGCCACAACTTTGGAAGTTTGCTTGGGCTCATTGTCCATTTGGAAGACATATTTGCGACCAAGCTTAAATTTCCTGACTGATGCCTTGAGATGTTGCTTCAATATATCCACATAATTTCGTTCCCTCATGACGCAATCTATTTTGTGATGTACACCAGTCCCTCCTGCAGCAAAGCATCCCCACAACATGATGCTGCCACCCCCGTGCTTCACAGTTGGGATGGTGCTCTTTGGCTTGCAAGCTTCCGCCTTTTTCCTCCTAACATAACGATGGCCATTATGGACAAACAGTTCTATGTTTGTTTCATCTGACCAGAGGACATTTCTTAAGTATGGTCTTTGTCCCCATGTGCAGTTGCCAACTGGCTTTTTTTATGGTGGTTTTGGAGCAGTGGCTTCTTCCTTGCTGAGTGGCCTTTCAGGTTATGTCGCTATAGGACTCGTTTTACTGTGGATATAGATACTTTTGTACCTGTTTCCTCCAGCATCTTCACAAGGTCCTTTGCTGTTCTGGGATTGATTTGCACTTTTCGCACTAAAGTACGTTCCTCTCTAGGAGACAATGCGTCTCCTGAGCGGTATGATGGCTGCGTGGTCCCATGGTGTTTATACTTGTGTACTATTGTTTGTACAGATGAATGTGGTACCTTCAGGCGTTTGGAAATTGCTCCCAAGGATGAACCAGACTTGTGGAGGTCTACAATTGTTTTTCTGATGTCTTGGCTGATTTATTTTGATGAGGCACTGAGTTGGAAGGTAGGCCTTAATACCTCCAATTGACTCAAATTATGCCAATTGACATAATTTATCAGAAGCTTCTAAAGCATGACATTTTTTGGTTATTTCCAAGCTGTAAACAATTGTTGGAATAATTACTTGTGTCATGCACAAAGTAGATGTCCTAACCGACTTGCCAAAACTATAGTTTGTCAACCACGCCACAAATGTCTTGTTAACAAACAAGTTTTAATGACTCCAACCTAAGTGCATGTAAACTTCCGACTTCAACTGTATATGGATGGCTGAGTGGCAAGGTGTAATAGATGGTATAAAATTCTGTATATTCATGTGATATGAGTAAGGGATGTTAACATTATTTAGAATGCATTGTATGAAGTGACTAGTGATCTGTTAAAGTAGCCAATGACTTCTCTATGGAGGCAGCAGCCTCTGAGTTGGTGATTGCTGTTTGGCCTTGAGAGCTGTTTTCCAGTCTCTTGGTCCCAGCTATGATGCACCTGTACTGACCTCGCCTTCTGGATGGTAGCGGGGTGAACAGACAGTGGGTCAGGTGGTTGTCCTTGAACTTTTTGTTCTTCCTTTGACATATGGTGCTGTCAGTGTCATGGAGTGCAGGTAGTTTGCCCCCGGTGATGCGTTGTGCAGACCGCACCACCCTCTGGATAGCTTTGCGGTTGATGGCGGCGCAGTTGCCGTACCAGGCTGTGATGCAGCCCGACAGGATGCTTTCGCTTGTGCGTCTGTAAAATGAGTAGGTGTGTCAACGTTTGACTGGTACTATAGTTGTCTTCTGAACTTCTGTGTTAGGTGTCCAGGTGAGGTTTGAGTCAAGTATAGTGCCATAGTTTAATACAAAGAGCAAATTGAAATGCTATGTATGTGGATGGTCCCCATGTCTCTTGCAGATCTGGGCCCGGTTTCCTGATAGTTCCATCGCTATTTTTAGCAATGCATCTGTCCTACAACAGCCGAAGACGTAACATGCGTTTCCCGAAAACACCACGCAGTCAGAACGTTCTGTGAGTGCGTCACTGGATCATGTTTTTTGCTACTGATAGTTCAAAATAAAGGTAGCACTGCTCTCTGATCAGCTTTCTCCATTATAATCTTTCCCTAAAATTAGTTTCACAATACTGACGGATCGACATCTAGACATATCACTTAACGGCTGCAAATATTGAGGCTGCTTATTCTGATTTACCCTATAAGGCACTACAATCACAGATTCCTTTGGCACATCATTGCACACGTTAAACATTTGACTGTAGCCTGCGAATATAACTCAATTGACTGAACATTACATTTTTGCAAAACATGCTCTTTCTGTGCCATAGACCAAGGTTTCCCAAACTCGGTCCTGGGGCCTCCATTGGTGAACGTTTTAGTTTTTTTGCCCTAGCACTACACAGCTGATTCACATTATCAAAGCTTGACAATGAGTTGGTTATTTGAATAGCTGTGCAGTGCTACAGCAAAAACCAGAACGTGCACCCAGGGCTGGCCCAAGGACAGACTTTGGGAAACTGTGCCATAGACTGATCAGGTGATAGCTATGATCCCTTATTGTCACCTATTAAATCAACGATTGCTGTATCATCAGTATATTTTACTGTGCACATCCTGATTCTTATAGGGGTACAATTGTTGGTGTAGAGGGTGAACAGAACTGGCAAAAGGACACTGCCATGGGGTACACCTGTATTGCTGGTTTGTGGGTCTGATGTGTTCGCATTGAACAGCACTCTTCTGAACCCACTCACTTGAGACGCACATTGGTGTCCATGGTTGGAAGTTTGCAACAGAATATCAGGATGTATTTTGTTGAATACAGAAAGTTGACAAATGAATGTGGTTTATCCAGGTGCATGTAGATTTTAAGGAGAATCAACAGTCGTTGACTCTGTGGCCTGCTTTATAGTAGGGATGGGTGAACAATCTCTTGCATATTGCGATATTATTTTGGACAGTATATCGATACTTTGACAACAAGTAACAATATATTTTCTGTTAGTGTTAGCTAGCGCTAGTGGGCTGTACCTGCTCTAAAACTCTGGTATTTTACATCCTGTAGCTTGTTCTCAATCTTTTTAAAATAGTGAGCCAATAATTCAGCTTTTTATTTCCCTGACTGATCAACTCATTTCTATTGTCTCTCTGCAGTAGACATGTATTGAGCTATATGTTTGGTACTTCAAATTGCAATTGAATCGCCACCTAAGTGTCCCGATATTGTATCACGAGATACCTGGCAATTCCCAGCCCTAGTTTAGAGGAGAACTTGAATGGGTCGGGTAGGCTTTCTGTGTGCCAGAGAAGGTGTTTGACTAAACATTCCCTTTTTTTCTGATGATTTTACGTAATATAACTGACTGTCAGTAAAATAACTGTAGAAAACTGTTACTAGAGAAGCATCTAACCTCATTCTTGCCTCAGTTTGCCAATTGACTGAATGAGGTTCTGTCCCATCTCCCCCAGATTCCAGTCTACGATGGAGATTGACAGTCTAATGAACCAGGCGAGTGATAGACCTGTCATGACTCCCTAATCCTGCTCATGGAGAGCTATAGGATGTGCTGCCTTTTGTTGTTGGCCCAGAGCTAATACACCTTATTGGGTTTTAGTGCTGGTCTGGAAAGCCTGCACACGCTGTAGTTGTCAAGGACGAAGGCAGAGCTGGTGAACATTAAATCTCTATTAAACCTCAATCTCATTTGGTGTATTTTTGCCTATACTGTGTAGTTTTTCCCTTGTTGTGAATTATTACACCGCACACTAAGTCAGTCTTAAAGTCTCTTTGTCAGCAAGCTGGAGGTCAGTCAAACTTCAATGTATAAAGTACCGGTCTGAAGTGAGCTCTAACATGGCAGTCCCGTTAGTTCCCTTAAATACTGACAAGTTATATTTGCATGATTTAGCTTATCATTCGTTTGCTATACTCATGTGACCGACCAATACCTCAAGGTTTCTTTAAGCTGGGACGTTGAAACAGATTCCTTTCTCTAAACGAGGTTCTGGGCGTACTGCCATATTGCAGATACTGATAGTGAGGATTCGTTCAGTCACTTGCATGAACACAGAAATGGGTTTATAGAAAAGCACAAATAAAATAAAAATAATCACACTTGGATGACAGAGGTTGGGTAACATTTCTGCTGAAATGTTTCTTCTCCTGTGGCTTCATTGCTCTTGAGCCAAATAATTACCACACTCAAGCCACACACTTCCCCTCTGAACACTGTTCTTTCTTTTGCAGGAGTTTGTCAGTGTCTGGGTCCAGGAGCCACAATTCCACAAAGATGACTTCTGGCACACGCACGTTGACTATGAGATCTGTTTACATGTGAGTACTACTGCACGCTTCACTTGATGAACATCATTAAACATGAACATCTTCAGCTTCTGAGAGATTGAGGAAGCTGTGTATTTATTGGCAACCTCTAACTTCATGACAATCTGAAGTGGGGCAATATTGGCTATAAAACCTCTGCTAATATGATTTACCTTCTTCCTGTGTTAAGACCAATAGCATGTGTTTTAGGAAGAAGACTTCCTGTGTGCGGAGGCGATACAGTGAGTTTGTTTGGCTCCGGCAGCGTCTGCAGGACAACACTATGCTCATGTACGTATAATCCATAGTGATAGTTCACTGTAGGCCCTCTTCACTGCATCATTTGATCACTCCTGCAATGATGTATGCACTTGTCTTTCCAGAGGTGGACTATTCATACTTTTGGTCATGTGGTGTATGTGGATACCTGCTCATCGAACATCTCTTTTCAAAATCATGAGCATGAATATGCAGTTGGTCGCTGCTATAACATCCTCCACTCTTCTGGGAAGGCTTTTCATTAGTGTAGAAACATTGCTGCGGGACTTGCTTCCATTCGGCCACAAGCGTTAGTGAGGTCTGTCACTGATGTTGAGTGATTAGGCCTGGCTCGCAGTCGGTGTTCAAATTCATTCGAAAGGTGTTCGATGGGGTTGATGTCAGGGCTCTGTGCGGGCCAGTGAAGTTCTTCCACACTGATCTTGACAAACGATTTCTGAATGGACCTCGCTTTGTGCACGGGGGCATTGTCATGCTGCCACAAAGTTGGAGGCACAGAATTGTCTAGAATGTCATTGTATGCTGTAGCGTTAAGATTTCCCTTCAATGGAACTAAGGGGCCTTGCCCCAACCATGAAAAACAGCCCCAGAACATTATTCCTCCACCAAACCTTAGTTTGCACTGCATTGGGGCAGGTAGCATTCTCCTGATTCATCACTCCAGAGAACGCATTTCCAAAATCCAATGATGGCAAGCTTTACACCACTCCAACCGACGCTCGGTATTATGCATGGTGATCTTAGGCTTGTGTGCTGCTGCTCTGCCATGGAAACCCATTTCATGAATCTCCCAGCAAACAGTTATTGTGCTGACGTTGCGTCCAGAGGCAGTTTGAAACTCTGTAGTGAGTTTTGCAACCGAGGACAGATGCTCTTCAGCACTCGGCATTCCTGTTCTGTGAGTTTGTGGCCTACCACTTTGCAGCTGAGCTGTTGTTGCTCCTAGACGTTTCCGCTTCACAATAACAGCACTTAATGTTGACAGGTGCAGCTCTAGCAGGGCAGACTTGTTGGAAAGGTGGCATCATATGACACTGCCACATTGATTGCCACTGTTGTCCCTTTCCAGAGAGTTGCCCAAACTGCCTCCCTGGAACCCTTTCTTCAGTCTGAAAAACCCCTACAAGGTCAACCAGAGGATGAATGGCCTGCGGGAGTTTCTACAGATGTGAGTGTCCTTGTTTATTCCTTTCCTCAGCCTTATGAATGGCTGCCAGGTTTTGCATGTTCAAAAGGCTTGAAGGGATGATCCAGACAGCCCATCTATGGGTCTGATGCAACCAAAGTCAGTTTGTCAGATGTTTTCCTACCTCAAGTGGTTGTCCGGTCAATAGTGATGAACAATGAGTGCTTTTGGAAGTCGTTTGGGTTAGATTTGAAAAAGTCACGGCTTTTGATTTAAGGTTCGATAAAAAAAAATAAAAAAAATGCATTATGAAATGACATTACAATGATTTGAGCTTTCTAATGGAAATGGAGCCAAAAATGGTGAACATTAACTTATATGACATAAAATATTATGGCTTAGTTTTTATTTGAATTCTTTATTACTTTTCATTCCTTAAAGTCACCATCCATCTCAGGCAGTAGCAGCCAGCCAGACAAGAGAACATCTATACAGTGCATTCTGAAAGTATTCAGAGCCTTTTTTTTTTCTTTTTTTTTGGGGGGGGGGGTGGATCAGCTTAATATTGCGGAAAGAATGTTGCTTCCAATGTAATTGTCTGCATCATTTCCAATCCCCCATATTTTTTTGGGGTAAATATATATATCCATTCACGTATGCATACATATACACATATATACATACACATACCTACATAGACATACATACTTTTTTTAAAGAGTATACCTTTATTATTATTCCCCGCAAACCCTACCACCGATCCCCCAATTGGAGTAAACTGATAAACATTTCTGTTTTTACCTTCAATTTATACATCTTAAACACATTTTACAGACACAGTCTACTTTATAATAGTTCTCTCTTGTTTGTTCTTAGTCCTTCCTCTATTTCTGTTGTCCATCCAGTTTGATTTCCACTTGTAACTGTGCTATTTCACAATAGCTCCGCACCTATACACATTTCACAGATCCCGTATGCCCTACATTGTTTATCTTGTTATTAGTCCCACCCTTCAGCTCCACTCAACCTTTCCCATCTATCTTCCAACATCATCCATTTCGGATTTTTATTTGCCATATATTTTTCAACTGTGCTGTGATGCTTCACAAAATATTTGAATCTTTCTATTCTCATAGCTTCCACGGATTGTAAATTAAAAATAAACATTTTTGCTAAAATAATTATTATATTATTGATTGATTGACTATGGCTTTTCAAATCCCCCAGTATTGCTATCTGTAGCGTTAGTTCTACGCAAATGTTGCAATTCTTCAACCATTCCTGGACCTGTGACCAAAAACGAGCTACATGCGGACAATACCAAAATAAATGGTCTAATGACTCTGCCTCCTCACAGCAGAATCTACAGAGCTGGGAAGATTGTATCCCCCATATATATAACATTCTATTAGTTGCAAGAATTTTGTACAATAATTTAAATTGAAAAATTTGAAGTTTTGAATAAAGTATTCAGAGCCTTGACTTTATCCAGATTTTGTTACTTTACAGCCTAATTAAATGTTTTCCCTCGTCAATCTACACACAATACCCCATAATGACAAAGCAAAAACAGGTTTTAAAACTTTTGCAAATGTTTTAAAAATAAATGGAAATCACATTTGCATAAGTATTCAAACCCTTTAATCAGTACTTTGATGAAGCATCTTTGGCAGCGACTACAGCCTCAAATCTTCTTGGGTATGATGCTACAAGTTTGGCACAGCTGTGTTTGGTGAGTTTCTCCCATTCTATTCTGCAGATCCCTTCAAGCTTTCAGCTTGGATGGGGAGTGTCGCTGCACAGCTATTTTCAGGTCTCCAGAGATGTTAGATCAGGTTCAAATGGATTATGGTCATTGTAGTTAATTACCACGTTTCTACGCTGAATTAGGTTGAATATTTCCTTAATGAAAACTACAACTCCCTTCAGGCGTGCGTCCCACATAGCCCCTGACTTGATATTTCTCTCTCTCTCTCTCTCCCTCTCTCTCTCTCAGCATTGGGCATTGGGCTCACAAACAGCATTGGGCTCACAAACGAACTAAATGGAATTCAAGTAATTGAACTGACGTTGGTCAATTAGTTTAATGACCCAAAAATGAAATGTCGGTTAGTTGCAGTGGTGGAAAATACCCATTATCATACTTAAGTAAAAGTAAAGATGCGTTAATAGAAAATGACAAGTCAAACCCAGTAAAATACTACTTGAGTAAGTCAAAGTATTTGGTTTAAAATATACTTAAGTATCAGAAGTAAATGTAATTGATCAAATGTACTTAAGTATCAAAAGTGTAAATCATTTAAAATTCCTTTATTAAGCAAACCAGACGGCACCATTTTCTTGTTTTTTTTAATTTACGGGAAAGCCAAGGGCACGCTCCAACACAACAAAATGTACAAACAAAACGTGTCAGATCAGAGCCAGTAGATGACCAGGAATGTTATCTTGTGTGTGAATTGAACCATTTCTGTCCTGCTAATCATTCAAACTGTAATGCACTTTTAGGTGTCGGGAGAATGCATAGAGTTGTCAAAAAGTACAGATACATAAAAAATTAAAGTAAAAATACTTTCATGTACTACTTAAGTACTTTACACCACTGGTTAGTTGCTCAGTACTACTGGTCAGAGTCCATAGCAATCTGTGGTGTAGATCCCCTTTTGTACATTAGGAAGAATTTTTGGGGGGATATTGTTATCCCAAATGAATAGCAATATAATTCAATCACTTAAATTCTGATTTTCCTCTAGTATGACATTTGTTTTGTAAAGCCTCTGCTTGCTCTGTATAAGATGTTAAATCCATGGATATATGGCACCAAACGCCATCCAGTGGCTTTTACCAGCAACTTCATTCATTTCCTCCACTCCACTTGAAACAGAAGCCATTTATGTACTGATGATTACAATGTTGATCTCATTGTCACCTAGTTTCTCCTGTCATAGAGCTTAGAATAACAATTCACTTCATCTCCTACCACACTTTGTAACCCGGCGCACTGATTACTTAAAAAACAAACTGAAAATATGGTATGGTGTTCTTGATAGTTGTATGTATCTACTGCTAGTTTTGTTGACTGTTCATTAATTAGCCAACAAATTAATCTTTGTCTGTTCGTCCCCAGTATCCTCCAGGACCCCCTGCTGCTGTCTGACAGTAGAGTGCACCTGTTCCTCCAATCCCAGCTGAGCATGACCAAGATGGAGGCGTGTGTCTCGGGACAGACACGCTACACAGTGGCACAGGCCATCCAGATGTGTAGCGACTGTCACCGCACACGCTTCCCCATAGAGAAGGGCAGCAAGGTGTACTTCAACTCAGACTGCGAAAGGTAAGTGTACGGTATGCCACACCTAACAGGTTGGGCATATCAAGAAGCTACAGATTTTGTCTAAAATTTTACAGATTTAAACTGTTTTTCAATGACATCCATTGATTGACTCAACAGCGATTATTATTTTTTTTTTATTTTTTTTTATTTTTTTTTATGAAAAAATTCTTTATTAGATATCAGCTGCTGTTGGAGGAACGATGCAAGCCGACATGACCTCTGCCCTTTTTTATTCTGTACTTTCAGCCTCACCAGCACCACGTCAAGTCTGGGCCACAGCCATGACTCGGGGGTCCCCCAGAGCCCCAGCCTTCTACCCTTTGACTGCAGCACCTGTGAAAATTCTGACGGCAAAATTCGCATCCGGGATGAGGGATTCTTCAGCAGTCTGTCAGAGTCGTCGTGTGACCAGGAACACATGGAGCCCTGACACACCACTTCCACACGCACAAAGGGGCTGTTTCCCGGACAAAGATTAAGCCTAGCCCTGGACTAAAAAGCACTTAATCTTTGTTCGGGAAACCACTCAAAAGACTGTTTCCTACGGTTCCTGATGCGCTTCTCAAACCTGATTAACTGGCGGCGTAGAAAGGTATTTTTATGTGGTTCTGTTGGAATTCTCTCTGCGTCCCCATCCGGCTTTTTAAAATGACTGAGCTATGTTTTCTTAAAGGATATTTTATTATATTGACATACCCTCTATTGCGGCCCGGCTGGTGTTGCTAGTGAATGAGTCTTGTCCAAAACAGAACGGTGTCTTAATGCAATATCTCATTCTTGATCTCTAACTTGTGCCTTATATTTTTTTCCTTTTTATGTGAATCAGTTTACCTGCAATCATACTGGGAAAGATTCTTAAATTATACTTTTCTTAAAATTGTATTTGCACGATTTAAACTGTACTCTAAGGTTAGCAATAGTGTTTTATAGGCTCACTTTATACAAATTTATTTTTTATTTTTATCTTAAGTATTCCAAGTATCAAATCTTTTATTTTTAAGAACTAACTTGATGGTTTATTGACTTGGTGGTTGGTGCCCTTTGAAATCCTGGAATGTCCAAGTAATTTTTGTTGAAATGTGCTTTGGTTTCTTGTCCTTCTTGTTCAGGTTATCCCTGGGCTTTCCTTCAGCATTAACTTCAGTAGGTTTAGAAGAGGCTGGTGGGAAGTGCTGTAGGACAGACTTATCGTAATGGCTGCAATGGTATCAAACATATGGAAACCACATTTGACTATTCCATTCCAGCCATGACAACGAGCCTGTCCTCTTATAGCTCCTCCCACCAGCCTCTGGCCTAGATGTCTTCTGTTATGAGTGACGATCTATACTGAACAAAAATATAAACACATGTAAAGTGTTGGTCCTATGAGCTGAAATAAAATATCCCAGAAATGTTCAATATGCACAAAGCCTATTTCTCAATTTGTGCACATCCCTGTTAGGGAGTGTTTCTCCTTTGCAAAGATAATCCATCCACCTGACAGGTGTGGCATATCAAGAAGCTAATTAAACCATGATCATTACACAGGTGCACCTTGTGCTAGGGACTAAAGGCCACTCTAAAATGTGCAGTTTTGTCACACAACACAATGCCACAGATGTCTCAAGTTGAGGGAGCATGCAATTGACATGCTACTGCAGGAATGTCCAGAGCCACCAATGTTGTTTTAGAGAATTTGGCAGTACATCCAACCGGCCTCACAACTGCAGACTACGTGTAAACACTCCAGCCCAGGACCACATCCAGCTGATGAAACTGGGTTGGCACAACTAAAGAATTTCTGCACCAACTGTCAAAACGTCCCTGGGAAGCTCGTCTGCGTGCTCGTTGTCCTTACCAGGGTCTTGACCTGACTGCAGTTCGGCATCATAACTGATGTCAGTGGGCAAATGCTCACCTTCGATGGCCACTGGCACGCTGGAGTGTGCTCGTCATGGATAAATCCTGGTTTCAACTGTAACAGGCAGACCTAGTTTGTTGTCGTGGGTCAGTGATTTGCTGATGTCAACGTTGTGAAGAGTGCCCCATGGAGTTATGGTATGGGCATGCAGAAGCTATGAACAATTGCATTTTTCCCGATTGCAATTTGAATGCAGAGATGTCGTGATGAGATCCTGAGGCCCATTGTCGTGCCATTCATCCGCCGCCATCACATGTTTCAGCATGATAACGCAAGGATCTGAACACAATTCCTGAAAGCTGAACATGGCCTGCGTACTCACCAGACATGTCACCATTGTGCATGTTTCGGCTCTGAATTGAGGTCTACGACAGCATGTTCCAGCCAATAAAAAGATACTTTGCACAGCCATTGAACAGTGGGACAACATGCCACCAACAACCTGATCAACTCGACTTGTCACGCTGCATGAGGCAAATGGTGGTCACACCAGATACTGACTGGTTTTCTAATCCTCCACTACCTTATTTTAAATTCTGACTAACAGATGCATATCTGTATTCCCAGTCATGTGAAATCCATAGTTTAAGGCCGAATGAATTTATTTCAATTGACTAATTTCCTTATGAACTGTATCTCAATCTTATTGTTTTCTTTTTGTTCAGTGTGGTTGGCTTTTGGATGCCTCACCAGATGTGCTGTGCTATCAGCCCTGTAGAGGGTGTTGTAACATCTAAAATGAGCTCCTTGAAGATGAAACCAGTTAAATATATTCATCCCCTTCATTTAATGTCCACAGTTTAAGATGCACAATGTTTGTCTGATTTGGAGATTCAAAAGAATCTGCGTCTTCAAAGAAATCCTAAAACTATAGTCAGACAGTACAGTATGAAGCTGGGCAGAAACTGCTTCTCCAATGGAAATCCCTGATCACACTCGGAGGCGACATTGGCTAGCTGAACTTGTGCACATAAACACAATCGGGTCTAACTGACGTCTCGTGCCAAACTGCGCATATGCAGGCCGTCAAATGGAAGGCACGCCTTCGTTTAGTTTTTGACTAATGAAAACGTGTTGGTTTGCAAATTTCACTAGGTTGGAGTAATGTTCAACTACTTAAGACATTGGCTCGACTCTAGGTTGTGAGAATGAACTAAGGAATCATTTTTCACTTCTCTTATTGACTTCTCAAACTCCGGCCTCGTATCCTGAAGTCTCTCGATGTTGTACCTCTGGGTTTAGAAACTCTGCTATATTGCCAAGACGTAGCTTTTCTGGGTCAGTAACATGGTGTTGTCTGTGCTTCTGAGGCATGTTGTGGGTTTGAAATCCCGGGTCTTCTGTGGTAGGGATGGCTGGACAGTGTTCTATAGTCCAAACCCTTGTCAAGGTGAGTCAATCTTTCTCCCCTCTAACTCTGTTTGCTAGCCCTTTTCCTAACCTTGACCTTGGTCTCCAACTGCTTAATTTGACTAACCTTCTCCGTGAGTTCTAACCTACGAAACAGTAATTTCTGTATTTGAAGTGGTGTGAGGAGTGTTTCCCATCTATTTCGCTCTCACACACTGGTAGAGATGTCTTAAGCTCGGGGAGTATTTCTCCCTTAACGGGGAGGGGGCTGCATGTGTGTAGGCTACCTAGCTTATTAAAGTGTGTGTCAGGTCTGGCAGAGTGCTGACTGGGCTGTGATTTGGGCGTTCTGACAATGTGTCACAGTTGCTGGCTAATGTCACTTCCCCTCTCACAAAGACAGGCCAGCAGACCGAACACGCGCCTTGGTTTGTGTATGCTGATGAGTTCATTTTTGTTGTGTATTTCTTCCTGCTACACTACCATGAGCTGGTCACCAGCAGCACCCAGTCAGTTCTGCCAGGTGAGCTGTACTAATTTAAAGGGGGGGGGTAATTCATCTGTTATTAAACGCTCCAAGGATTTACCTGTCAGCAGCAGGACCTGTGTGTGCTGTGGGTCAATTTGGGGCAGCACGTAAATTGGTAAGTGGGAAAAACAGGTAAAGGCTCAAATAAGACGGCATCGGTCTCCCTCCACTCCTGTCCTGCAGCCCACTTTAACCAAAGACCTAGCCAGCCCGTCCTCTCAGGGATTTAACAGATGCTCTTATCTAGAGCGGTTTTTCAGGAGCTATTAAAGGCACTTCAACAGATTTATTTTACCTAGTCAGCTCGGGGATTCAAACCAGCAACCTTTCAGTTACTAGCTCAACGCTCTTAACCGCTAAGCTACCTGCCGCGTTTTATAAGCCAGTGAAGCTGTGAGAGGATATGAGTCACTACTCTGCAGTAGTACAGAGACCTAATGATATTCATATGGCACTCTTAACACATGCACCATGCACACTCGTACAGAAATCGTGATATTGAAACTGTACAGTAAGTGTTTGTTTGACCTTATTAACGTGCACGCTGGGTAACACCTGAGCATTGCACACGCCGCACACAACCCGTTTCATTCCTCCAGGGCCTATAGTCAATTTCCTTCTAAAATGAAATGCTGCTTCACGGTCCTCAAAGGAAGGGGTGTGTGTGCCTGTACAGTTCAGATATTTGCGTATTCATGGTAAGTCTATTGCAGCGCAGTAATTTATAACTCAATTTCCAGTGTGCATCGATGCGCTCCTTACCTACAAAACAAAACTTCAACCCAATTGTTCTACAAAGCAATTAGGGTGTCTAGTGAATTGTGAACGAGCTGCACTGCATCGCCCGATGCTCCAGGCTTGTGTGATATTTTTAATTGTTAATTTTCTGTCACATTAGTCAACATCCCAGGCTGGGCAGGTGACTGGCTTTCTAGGCGACAGATGAAATTTCACATTTTCACACTTGATATTTCCTGTTCGGATGGGGAGTCTTGTACCCTGTGTCTGTTACATCTGTATGTGTGTAATGGAGGGAGACAAAAACAAAATTGACAAACTTATTTTATGGCTGTTTTACATTTTATGTCTCTTGACAACCCTACAGAGATGGAATGTCAAACTATGAATATCAAATATTCTTCTTCATTTGTATTTTTCTGTATTTGCCCCATGTGTCACTAACCCTACACACACACACACACACACATTTCCATCCTACTTCAAACCCATCCACGAGCACACACACAACCCTTCCTCCACACCTGAGCCCTCCACACCCTTCCCCCCCCAGATCAGCACCTTGTGTTTGATAATCTGGTAATGTACCTAATCATGGTCTATTCCGAGTGACAGAGGGTTGGGCCAATGAAACCTGACGTGGCTGATGGCCCGCCCCTTATGAGCTGGGACAAAATTGAAAAATGTTGTTGCTGTTGGATCGTTGGGCTGATTAGGGTAGCGTTCGATAACAGCCCGTGTCCATTCATCAGTGTCCGGCGGCGGCCAGTAAAAGGTTTCTCCGGTCTCACAGTAGTCACTTCCCTATGTGGCCCTCGCCAATCTCTGTCTGCCAGGATCAGTGTCATATAGCCAGGACCTAACCCTGCCCTGATAAAAACACACACACAAAGAACCTGCTGACTTACAACCTCTGATATGCACAGTGACACTCACAAAACGTGCTCTGTTTTAAACACAGAGAGAGATGACCCTGCCCTCAAGTGCATTGGTCACCAATCACAACCACTTTGTCAAGGCACAGGTTACCGTGACGACTCTAATCTCCTAGCAACAGAGTGGGTAATTCGTCTCCATTGAGAGGGGGGGTGTCAGACGGGCAGCAGCGGCTGGGGATGGCAGAAAGGTGTGGGGTGAGACGGATTAAGTGAGGGGGGGTGTAGGTGAGGGGGGGGGTGTAGGTGGGTGGAGATGAGAGGGGGTTGGAGTGGGGGCAGAGGGGGGAGTTGGGGCAGATGGGGTAGGAGGTGAGACACGGGAGGTGGGGCAGAGGGGGGTGAGATGGAGGTGTGGCAGAGGGGTTGGTGGGAGGGAGGCAAGAGGGGGGTGAGATGGAGGTGTGGCAGAGGGGTTGGTGGGAGGGAGGCAAGAGGGGGGTGAGGTGGAGGTGGGGCAGAGGGGGGAGGAGGTGAGAGGTGAGGAAGAGGGATGTGTGGGTGTCAATAGGGGGGAGGAGGTGAGAGGTGGGGCAGAGGGGTGGGTGGGCGAGGGGTGGGTGGGAGGGAGGTGAGAGGTGGGGCAGAGCGGGGAGGTGGGGCAGAGGGGTGGGTGAGAGGTGGGGCAGAGGGGGGAGGAGGTGAGAGGTGAGGAAGAGGGATGTGTGGGTGTCAATAGGGGGGAGGAGGTAAAAGGGTGGGGCAGAGGGGTGTGTGGGCAAGGGGTGGGTGGGAGGGAGGTGAGAGGTGGGGCAGAGGGGTGGGTGGGCGAGGGGTGAGAGGTGGGGCAGAGCGGGGAGGTGGGGCAGAGGGGTGGGTGAGAGGTGGGGCAGAGGGGGGAGGAGGTGAGAGGTGAGGAAGAGGGATGTGTGGGTGTCAATAGGGGGGAGGAGGTGAGAGGTGGGGCAGAGGGGTGGGTGGGCGAGGGGTGGGTGGGAGGGAGGTGAGAGGTGGGGCAGAGCGGGGAGGTGGGGCAGAGGGGTGGGTGAGAGGTGGGGCAGAGTGGGGAGGTGGGGCGGAGGTGAGAGGTGTGGTGGAGGAGGTGAGAGAGGGTGCAGAGGGGTGGGAGGGAGGCGATAGGTGGGGCAGAGAGTTGGGAGGGAGGCGAGAGGTGGGGGAGGAGTTGAGATGGAGGTGGGGCAGAGGGGGGAGGTGGGAGGGAGGCAAGAGGGGGAGGTGGGGCAGAGGGGGGAGGAGGTGAGATGGAGGTGGTGAGAGGGGTGGGTGGGAGGGAGGCAAGAGGGGGAGGAGGTGGGGCAGAGGGGGTGAAAGGGGGGTGAGGTTGAGGTGGGGCAGAGAGGGGAGGGGTGAGAGGTGGGGCAGAGGGGTGGGTGGGAGGGAGGTGAGAGGTGGGATAGGTGGGTGGGGGGGAGGTGAGAGGTGGGGCAGAGCAGGGAGGTGGGGCAGAGGGTGGAGGAGGTGAGAGGGGTGGGAGGGAGGCGAGAGGTGGGGCAGAGGGGTGGGAGGGAGGCAGGGCAGAGGGGGGAGGAGGTGAGAGGTGGGAGAAGGTGAGAGGTGGGGCAGAGGGGTAGGAGGGAGGTGAGAAGGGGGAGGTGGGGCAGAGGGGTGGGAGGGAGGCAAGGAGTGGGAGGGAGGAAAGAGGGGGAGGTGGTGCAGAACGGGGGGGATGTGAGTGGTGGGGCAGAGGGGTGGGAGGGAGGCAAGAGGGGGAGGTGGGGCAGAGGGAGGAGGAGGTGAGAGGTGGGGCAGAGGGGTGGGAGGGAGGCGAGAGGGGGAGGTGGTGCAGAACGGGGGGGATGTGAGTGGTGGGGCAGAGGGGTGGGATGGAGGCAAGAGGGGGAGGTGTGGCAGAGGGAGGAGGAGGTGAGAGGTGGGGCAGAGGGGTGGGAGGGAGGCGAGAAGGGGGAGGTGGGGCAAAGGGGTGGGAGGGAGGCAAGAGCGGGAGGAGGAGGTGAGAAGAGTGTGTTATAGTCAGGAGCAGCAGAGACAAATGGGCCCAAAATGCAGTATTAATCTGTTGCTGATCTGCTGCCCTTTAAAGCCAATAGCACTTAGAGACAGAGGGTGAGGGTGGGGTGGGGGTGGGGGTGGCGGCATGTTTAGGAGAAAGAAACTGGTGGAGAGAGAGGGAAGGAGAAAGTGTTACAGAGAAAGGGTATTGGTAAGAGAGAGAGGAGACTGAGAAAATGGAAGAAAAAGCTGAGTTTAACACACAGAGCGGGATGGGTGCATTCAAACATGAGTTTACTGTTGTCAATGAATGTACAGGTTAGTTGTACCTACTGTCCAAATAGATGTTACTAACCAGGCTTCACTGAGAGAGGCCTTTTATCCAACTTAATACTGTCTTAAAACACTAAAACACTTTCTTACAGCAGTTGTTTCTGTTGCTGTTGATGCTGTAATGCATGGAGACATACTAACATGCTGTGTCAGACATGCCCCACACTCTCTTTCTCTTTCACATACACCCTCCCAGCGAGCACAGCAGAGCGGCCCCCTGTTTGATTTGTCATCTGACTAGTGATCAATAACTGTGATGGAAACAGAATCAGCCCAGATGGATTAAACGTCCCACTGGCTCTGACGTTGTTTTCCCATTAAAACCAGCTAATCGCCCCCACACACACACACACACACACTCTGAAAACAGGTTTACCCCACAACAGACACTATGATAACCCCCTATAGGGTTTAGCTCTGGGAGAGCCAAGTCTTAGGTAAAGATACTCATTAGTGCAGTTCACCACCTCTGATGCATACAACACATTCTCCAAAAATGACACTCTATTACAGCTTATGCAAACCTCCAAATATGCCCGTTCACAGCAGTGTTAAACATGTTCTAGTGATAAGTAGTACACTGTATAGGGAAAGTGGTAGAGCACTATATAGGGACAGTGGTAGAGCACTATATAGGGAAAGTGGTAATGCACTATATAGGGACAGTGGTAGAGCACTATATAGGGACAGTGGTAGAGCACTATATAGGGACAGTGGTAGAGCACTATATAGGGACAGTGGTAGAGCACTATATAGGGACAGTGGTAGAGCACTATATAGGGAAAGTGGTAGAGCACTATATAGGGAAAGTGGTAGTGCACTATATAGGGACAGTGGTAGTGCACTATATAGGGACAGTGGTAGAGCACTATATAGGGAAAGTGGTAGAGCACTATATAGGGACAGTGGTAGAGCACTATATAGGGACAGTGGTAGAGCACTATATAGGGACAGCGGTAGAGCACTATGTAGAACACTATATAGGGACAGTGGTAGAGCACTATGTAGGGACAGTGGTAGAGCACTATGTAGGAACAGTGATAGAGCACTATATAGGGAAAGTGGTAGAGCACTATATAGGGAAAGTGGTAGTGCACTTTATAGGGAAAGTGGTAGAGCACTATATAGGGACAGTGGTAGAGCACTATATAGGGACAGTGGTAGAGCACTATATAGGGACAGTGGTAGAACACTATATAGGGACAGTGGTAGAGCACTATATAGGGAAAGTGGTAGTGCACTAGATAGGGAAAGTGGTAGAGCACTATATAGGGACAGTGGTAGAACACTATATAGGGACAGTGGTAGAGCACTATATAGGGACAGTGGTAGAGCACTATATAGGGACAGTGGTAGTGCACTATATAGGGAAAGTGGTAGAGCACTATATAGGGACAGTGGTAGAGCACTATATAGGGAAAGTGGTAGAGCACTATATAGGGACAGTGGTAGAGCACTATATAGGGAAAGTGGTAGTGCACTATATAGGGACAGTGGTAGAGCACTATATAGGGACAGTGGTAGAGCACTATATAGGGACAGTGGTAGAGCACTATATAGGGACAGTGGTAGAGCACTATATAGGGACAGTGGTAGAGCACTATATAGGGAAAGTGGTAGAGCACTATATAGGGACAGTGGTAGAGCACTATATAGGGACAGTGGTAGAGCACTATATAGGGACAGTGGTAGAGCACTATGTAGGGACAGTGGTAGAGCACTATGTAGGGACAGTGGTAGAGCACTATATAGGGACAGTGGTAGAGCACTATGTAGGAACAGTGATAGTGCACTATATAGGGACAGTGGTAGAACACTATATAAGGACAGTGGTAGAGCGCTATATAGGGACAGTGGTAGAGCGCTATATAGGGAAAGTGGTAGAGCGCTATATAGGGACAGTGGTAGAGCGCTATATAGGGACAGTGGTAGAGCACTATATAGGGAAAGTGGTAGTGCACTATATAGGGACAGTGGTAGAGCGCTATATAGGGAAAGTGGTAGAGCACTATATAGGGACAGTGGTAGAGCGCTATATAGGGAAAGTGGTAGAGCGCTATATAGGGACAGTGGTAGAGCGCTATATAGGGACAGTGGTAGAGCACTATATAGGGAAAGTGGTAGTGCACTATATAGGGAAAGTGGTAGAGCACTATATAGGGACAGTGGTAGAGCACTATATAGGGACAGTGGTAGAGCACTATATAGGGAAAGTGGTAGAGCACTATATAGGGAAAGTGGTAGAGCACTATATAGGGAAAGTGGTAGAGCACTATATAGGGAAAGTGGTAGAGCACTATATAGGGACAGTGGTAGAGCACTATATAGGGACAGTGGTAGAGCACTATATAGGGACAGTGGTAGAGCACTATATAGGGACAGTGGTAGTGCATTATATAGGGACAGTGGTAGAGCACTATATAGGGACAGTGGTAGAGCGCTGTATAGGGACAGTGGAGCCATTTGGGGTACACAGTCCCAGTTTTTGCAATAGTACACAGGCCACAAGTGTGGAAAAGTGAGCTCTGCTAGGCAAAGACAGACTGAGTTCATCTGATCAAAATGCTAACTCTGCATAGCACAGAGATTAACAACCCATACAAATGTGTGAATTTCAGTTTGTGTGCGAGCATTTGTAAATGTATGCCTACATTTTACGTGTGTGATGTGCAGATTTGTGGCTGAGAGTGCGAGAGAGAGAGGAAGCATGAGACCATCTCCTGTTTGGTACATGCTGTACCTCTCTCTCCCTCTTTTTCTCTCCATCGCTTTCCTTCCATCTGCTCTCTCTATCTCATCCTGTGGAGTTTCAGAGAAGCATTCTGCACACCTCAATTACCCCTGTCTAACACACACACATGCCACACACACAGAGGGATTGAGATAGGGAGGATAAGAGATCGGGGTGAGTAAAAAATTGGTTGACAGGTCAGCGAGGACCGAAAAGAGAAGAGAATGGTGAGAGGGGGACAGGGAGAGAGAACAGTGGGATAAAATTATAGAATTGTAGCAGAAAAGATAGGGAAGCAGGGGACTTCAGAGGAGAGTGAGAGGGCCAGAGAAGGAGAGAGAGAGAGGGCCAGAGAGGGAGGGGGCCAGAAAGAGGTGGGCCAGAGAGAGAGGGCCAGAGAGAGAGAGAGAGAGGGCCAGAGAGAGAGAGAGAGAGGGCCAGAGAGAGAGAGAGAGAGAGGGCCAGAGAGAGAGAGAGAGGGGGCCAGAGAGAGAGAGGGTTTGCCAGAGAGAGAGTTTGCCAGAGAGAGTGGGGGGCAGAGAGAGTGAGAGAGGGACAGAGGGAGAGGATCAGAGAGAGAGAGAGAGAGAGAGAGTGCCAGAGAGCCAGAGAGCGAGAGAGAGACAGGATAGATAAATGGTTAGATAAACATGTCCACCAAAATAATTCCAAAATATACGCTTGCTTTGTCGACTTCCAGAATGCATTTGATTCTATTTGGCATACAGGACTGTTCTACAAAGTTATTGAAAGTGGTGTAGGGGGTAAAACATATGACATAATTAAATCAATGTATACTGGCAATACGTGCAGCATTAAAATTGGCAAGAAAATAACAGAATTCTTTAACCAGGGGCGGGGCCTTCGCCAGGGTTGCAATCTGAGCCCTGCACTCTTCAATATTTACATCAACAAATTGGCCACTATTCTAGACAAATCCTCAGCCCCTGGTGTTAGTCTCAGAAATTCAGGTGTTAAAATGCCTACTCTTCACAGATGACCTATGCCTGCTGTTACCCACAGCACATGGCATACAGCAGGGCCTGGACCTGCTAGAGCAGTACTGCCAGACCTGGGCCCTGGCAGTAAACCCCAAAATAATGATTTTCCAGAGAAGATGCCGATCTCAGGATATTAGACCAAAGTTCTCAATTGGTATAACATATATAGAGTGCTGCACACACTACGATTAGAGGTTGCAGGTATCCTAGTGGTTAGAGCATTGGACTAGTAACCAAAAGGTTGCAAGATCGAATCCCCAAGCTGACAAGGTAAAAATCTTGCCTAGTAAAATAAAAAAAATGAAACAAACTACAATTACTTTGGTTTAAAAATAAGCTCACCTGGACACCTTAATGAGGCAGTGAATGAACTGAGAGAGAAAGCACGCAGGGCATTCTACTCCATTAAAACAAAACGAATTAAAATTGAAATATCTATTAACATTTGGCTAAAACTAATTGAATGTGTCATTGAACCAACTGCACTTTATGTCAGCGAGGTGTGGGGTCCACTTGCAAAACAAGATTTAATCAAATGGGACAAACACCCCATTGAAACCCTGCATACAGAGTTCTGTAAGATTCTCCTACATGTCCAGAGGAAAACTACAAACAATGCATGCAGGGCAGAATTAGGCCAATGTCCGCTAATAATAAAAACTAAAAAAATAGCAATTAAGTTTTGTAAACACATAAAATAGTGACCCCCTCTCATATCACTACCAAGCCCTGTAATGCCAAGAGCTGAGCAAAGAAAAGAGTCCCCTCATCCAGCTGGTTCTGGGGTTGAGTTCACAAACCTGTTCTACTAACACACTGAAGACTCAGGACCAGAACATCAAATAAATCAGAATAAGACAACTTACAACATAGTCAAAACAAAACTACATTGATTATTGGGAAACACAAGCACAAAGCAAAATGCAGTGCTATCTGACCCTAAATCGACAGTACACCGTGGCCAGCTATTTGACCATGGATGGTTACTGATCAAAACCTTAGAAAAACCTTGACAAAGTACAGGCTCAGTGAGTACAGCCTTGCCATTGAGAAGGGTAGACACAGGAAAACCTGGCTCCCTGTAGAGGAAAGGCTGTGCAACCACTGCACAACAGCAGAACCTGAGACGGAGCTGCATTTCCTGACAAAATGTCAAAAATATAAGAGAGTGTCATTTTCCCAAATTTGAAACCCTTATTCAAGGTTTCAAAGACCTCTCTGATGAGAGTAGGCTACCCGTCCTGTTGGGGGAGGATGCAGAGAGCTGTGGGTTGGCAGCGCACTACATTGCTGCCTGCCATAGGTTGAGGGACAGTGTCTGACAGACCAATCAACCTGCACATGTACTCTACTGTATGCTTATTGTTATTGTTGAATGTATGGTTATTTTGACCCATGGTTATTGTTGTTACTGTTGTCCCGTTAACAATTTTGATTCTTATTATTTTCATATTGTAAATATCCAAAGTAAGCTTTGGCAATATTTACATTGTTACTTCAGGTCAATAAAGCAAATTGAATTGTATTAAATTGAGGGCAGGAGAGAGTGATGCCCAGAGAGGGAGAGAGAGAGGACCAGAGAGAGAGAGGGGGCCAGAGAGAGAGAGAGGGCCAGAGAGAGAGAGAGAGGGCCAGAGAGAGAGAGAGAGGGCCAGAGAGAGAGGGCCAGAGAGAGGGAGAGAGAGAGATGCACAGAGAGGGAGAGAGAGAGGGCCAGAGAGAGAGAGAGGGGCAGAGAGAGAGGGGCAGAGAGAGAGGGGCAGAGAGAGCGAGAGAGAGATGCCCAGAGAGGGAGAGAGAGAGGGCCACAGAGAGAGAGAGAGGGCCAGAGAGAGAGGGCCACAGAGAGCGAGAGACAGAGAGAGAGGACCAGAGAGAGAGAGAGAGAGGGCCAGAGAGAGAGGGCCAGAGAGAGAGGGGCAGAGAGAGAGGGGCAGAGAGAGCGAGAGAGAGAGATGCCCAGAGAGGGAGAGAGAGAGGGCCAGAGAGAGCGAGAGAGAGAGAGAGAGAGAGAGAGAGAGAGAGAGTGCAAGAGAGTGCCAGAGAGAGAGAGAGAGGGGGTCAGAGAGAGAGAGGACCAGAGAGGGAGGGAGCCAGAGAGGGAGGGGGCAAGGGAGAGAGGGGGCAAGGGAGAGAGGGGACCAGGGAGAGAGGGGGCCAGGGAGAGATGGGGCCAGAGAGAGAGAGAGGGCCAGAGAGAGAGGGCCAGAGAGAGAGGGCCAGAGAGCCAGAGAGAGGCTCAGAGAGATGCTCAGAGAGAGAGCGAGAGGGCCAGAGAGAAAGAGAGGCTCAGAGAGAGGCTCAGGGAAAGAGAGAGAAGGCTAGAGAGAGAGGCTCAGAGAGAGAGAGAGGGCCAGAGAGAGAGAGAGAGGGCCAGAGAGAGAGAGTTAAGGGACCAAAGAGAGAGGGAGAGAGGGCCAGAAGGACAGGGTCAGAAAGACAGGGCCAGAGAGAGATAGGCTCAGAGAGAGAGCGAAGGGCCAGAGAGAGAGAGGCTCAAAGAGAGGGGGGTTCAGAGAGAGAGGGGCTCAGAGAGAGCGAGGGCCAGAGGGGGAGAGTGAGGGCCAGAGGGGTAGAGCGAGGGCCAGAGGGGGAGAGAGCGAGGCCCAGAGGGGGAGAGCGAGGGCCAGAGGGGTAGAGCAAAGGCCAGAGAGAGATAGAGCGAGGCCCAGAGTGCAAGGCCCAGAGAGAGCAATGCCAAGAGAGCGAGGCCCAGAGAGAGCGAGGGCCAGAGAGGGAGGGTCTGAGAGGGCCAGAGAGATAGAGAGAGAGCAAGATAGAGGTAGCATTTTTGTCCAACCAACAACATAGAGAACCAAATAACCTGAGTCTGAATCACTAAAACAATACAGAAATACACTACGGAAAAAGAATAAAAAATCTGCTTAATGTAATTGAAGAATCTATAGACTCTGACCACTTTTGGGAAAATTGGAAAACACTAAACAAACAACAAGAAGAATTATCTATGCAAAATGGAGATGAGTAAACCACTTCTCCAATCTTTTTGGCTCTATAACAAAGAACAAACAGCAAAAACAAATACATGATCAAATACAAATCTTACCATCTAATCCACAGGTGTCAAACTCATTCCACGGGGGGCCGAGTGTCTGCGGGTTTTCGCTCCTCCCTTGTACTTGATTGATGAATTAACATCACTAATTAGTTAGGAACTCCCCACACCTGGTTGTCTAGGGCTTTATTGAAAGGAAAAACCAAAAACCTGCAGACACTAGGCCCTCCGTGGAATGAGTTTGACACCCCTGATCTAATCTATTAAAGACTACCAGAACCCACTGGATTCTCCAATTACATTGAATGAACTACAGGACAAATACAAACCCTCCAACCCAAAAGGCCTGTTGTGTTGATGTTATCCTCAATGAAATTATAAAATATACAGACCACAAATTCCAATTGGCTATACTTAAACTCTTTAACATTATCCTTAGCTCTGGCATCTTCCCCAATATTTGGAACCAAGGACTGATCACCCCAATCCATAAAAGTGGATACAAATTTGACCCCAATAACTACCGTGGGATATGGTTCAACAGCAACCTTGGGAAAATCCTCTGCATTATCATTAACAGCAGACTCATTCATTTCTGTCAAATTGGCTTTTAACCAAATTATCCTATGACAGACCACGTATTCACCCTGCACACCCTAATTGACAAACAAACAAACCAAAACAAAGGCAAAGTCTTCTCGTGCTTTGTTGATTTCCAAAAAGCCAAATTGATGGAAAATGGTTTTGGGGAAAAAACATACGACATTATAAAATCCATGTACACAAAATTGGCAAAAAGCACACACATTTCTTTCCACAGGGCCGTGGGGGTGAGACAGGGATGCCCCACCCTGTTCAACATATATGTCAATGAATTGGCGAGGGCACTAGAACTAGAATCTGAAGTCTACTGTCTGCTGATGATCTGGTGCTTCTGTCACCAACCAAGGAGGGCCTACAGCAGCACCTAGATCTTCTGTCCCCAACCAAGGAGGGCCTACAGCAGCACCTAGATCTTCTGCACAGATTCTGTCAGACCTTGGCCCTGACAGTAAATCTCAGTAAGAGAAAAATAATGGTGTCCCAAAAAAGGTCCAGTCGCCAGGACCACAAACAGAAATTCCATCTAGACACCGTCGCCCTAGAGCACACAAAAAAACGATACATACCTCGGCCTAAACATCAGCACCACATGTAACTTCCACAAAGTTGTGAACGATCTAAGAGACAAGGCAATAAGGGCCTTCTACGCCATCAAAAGGAACATAAAATTTGACATACTAACTAGGATCTGGCTAATTGCCCTTTATGGTTTTGAGGTCTGGGTTCTGTTAACTAACCAAGAATTCACAAAATGGGACAAACACCAAATTGAGACTCTGCATGCAGAATTCTGCAAAAATATCCTCTGCGTACAACGTAAAACATCAAATAATGCACGCAGAGCAGAATTAGGCCAATACCCACTAATGATCAAAATCCAAAAAAGAGCTGTTAAATACTTCAACCACCTAAAAGGAAGTGATTCCCAAACCTTCCATAACAAAGCCATCACCTACAGAGAGATGAACCCGGAGAAGAGTCCTCTAAGCAAGCTGGTCCTGGGGCTCTGTTCATAAACACAAACAGATCCGACAGAGCCCCAGGACAGCAACACAACTAGACCCAACCAAATCATGAGAAAACAAAAAGATAATTACTTGACACATTGGAAAGAATTAACAACAAATCAGAGCAGAATGCTATTTGTCCCTAAACAGAGAGTACAAATGGCAGAATAGCTGACCACTGTGACTGACCCAAACTTAAGGAAAGCTTTGACTATGTACAGACTCAGTGAGCATAGCCTTGCTATTGAGAAAGGCCGCAGTAGGCAGACCTGGCTCTCAAGAGAAGACAGGCTATGTGCTTACTGCCCACAAAATGAGGTGGAACCTGAGCTGCACTTCCTGACTTCCTGCCCAATGTATGACCATATTTGAGACACGTTTCCCTCAGATTACACAGACCCACAAAGACTTCGAAAACAAACCCAATTTTGATAAACTCCCATATCTACTGGGTGAAATACCACAGTGTGCCATCACAGCAGCAATATTTGTGACCTGTTGCCACAAGAAAAGGGCAACCAGTGAAGAACAAACATCACTGTAAATACTGCCTATGTTTATTTATTTTCCCTTTTGTACTTTAACTATTAGCACATCGTTACAACACTGTATATATACATAATTGACATTTAAAATGTATTTTTCTTTTGGAACGTCTGTGAGTGTAATGTTTACTGAGAGAGAGAGAGAGGAGAATTGAATTGAATTGATAGGAGAGAGAGAGGGCCAGAGATAGAGGGGCAGAGAGAGAGAGAGAGGGCCAGAGAGAGAGGGGCAGAGAGAGAGAGAGACAGAGAGACAGAGAGAGGGGGGCAGAGAGAGTTAGAGAGAGTGGCAGAGAGAGAGAGAGACAGAGAGAGAGAGAGGGGCAGAGAGAGAGAGAGAGAGAGGGCCAGAGAGAGATAGGGAGGGGCAGAGAGAGAGAGAGTGGCAGAGAGAGAGACAGAGAGAGAGAGAGAGGGGCAGAGAGAGAGAGAGAGGGCCAGAGAGAGATAGGGAGGGGCAGAGAGAGAGAGAGTGGCAGAGAGAGAGAGAGAGACAAACAGACTTCTTCTCTCAGGGGCGGGGAGTGAAACAGGGCTGCCCAATAAGTCCAACATTATTTAACATCTACATTAATGAATTGGCAAAAACATTAGAAGAATCGGCAGCACCTGGTATCACCCTACACAACACTGAAATCAAGTGTCTGCTGTACGCAGATGACCTGGTGCTGCTGTCTACCATTAAAGAGGGGTTACAGCAGCACCTAGATCGTATTCACAGGTTCTGTCAGACCTGGGCTCTGACCGTTAACCTAAAAAAAACAAATATAATGATATTCCAAAAAAGGTCGGGAAATAAGGATGACAAATATAAATTCTATTTGGACACAGTTCTATTAGAACACACCAAAAACTACACATATCTAGGACTAAATATCAGCAACACAGGTAGCTTTCACATGGCTGTGAATGAGCTGAGAGACAAAGCAAGAAGAGCATTCTATGCCATTAAAAGGAACATCAAAATTGAAATTCCAATTAGAATCTGGCTCAAAAATTTTCAATCAGTTATAGAACCAATTGCTCTATATGGCAGTGAAGTATGGGGTCCACTCTCTAATAATGAATTTACTAAATGGGACAAACATCCAACTGAAATATTGCATGCAGAGTTTTGCAAGACTGTATTGCAAGTACAAAGAAAAACTCCAAATAACGCATGTAGGGCAGAATTGGGCCAATACCCCCTCCTCATTCGAATAGAAAAAAGAGCCATCAAATTTTACAACCATCTAAAAACAAGTGACCCTAAAACATTCTATCACACAGCTCTACAATGTCAAGAGATGAAACCAGAGAAGAGTCCCCTCAGCCAGCTGGTTCTGAGGCTCAGTTCACCAACCCAAACCAACCCCATAGAGCCTCGGGACAGCACTCAGAAAATCTGGCCCAACCAAATCATCACAAAACAAAAAGAAAAATATATGACCTCTTGGAAAGACACCACAAAAAATCTAAGTAAACTTCAATGCTATTTGGCTCTAAACAGACAGTACATGGTGGCAGACTATCTGACCACTGTGACTGATAGAAAACTGAGGAAAACATTGACTAGGTACAGACTCAGTGAGCACAGTCTGGCTATAGAGACCGGTCGTCACAGACAAACCAGTCTGCCCAGAGAGGACAGGCTGTGCTCACTCTGGTCCAGGGGAGAGAGGGAGGGCCAGACAGAGAGAGATGCAGAGAGGGATTCCATGCTCAAAGAATCCCCTCCCCTAGAACCTTATTACATTCTACAATCAGTGCGTTGGATATAAATAGCCGTTTCCATTCGTTAAAGTATCAATCACCGGATGGGCTCTTGCTGCAGGGAAACAAAACAATTTAAATTATAGCGCCGCTCTCTTTGTCCGACCAGCCTTTTAACGGAATAATTACTGGCCTATTCATTCGGGTACGGCCGCAGCGATATATCAACCTCATGCTGCCTCCGTACCAGTCCACTCTTCATGATAAACGTCCTTAACCAGGGGAAACAGAGGGGGAGTGGAGTGAAGGGGGTTACCACGACAGCCCAGTGATAATGGTAATCGGACAGTCCGCCACAGCCATCCCCTGATGGCGAGCTGAACAGCTTTTCACACCTAATGTATGTATGGTAGTATGGTATGTATGGTATGTATGGTAGTATGGTATGTATGGTATGTATGGTAATATGGTATGTATGGTAGTATGGTATGTATGGTAGTATGGTAGTATGGCATGTATGGTAGTATGGTATGTATGGTAGTATGGTATGTATGGTATGTATGGTAGTATGGTATGTATGGTATGTATGGTAATATGGTATGTATGGTAGTATGGTAGTATGGTATGTATGGTAGTATGGTATGTATGGTAGTATGGTAGTATGGTATGTATGGTAGTATGGTATGTATGGTAGTATGGCAGTATGGTATGTATGGTAGTATGATAGTATGGTAGTATGGTATGTATGGTAGTATGGTATGTATGGTAGTATGGTATGTATGGTAGTATGGTAGTATGGTACGTATGGTATTATGGTAGTATGGTATGTATGGTAGTATGGTAGTATGGTAGTATGGTATGTATGGTATGTATGGTACTATGGTATGTATGGTATGTATGGTAGTATGGTAGTATGGTATGTATGGTATGTATGGTAGTATGGTAGTATGGCATGTATGGTAGTATGGTATGTATGGTATGTATGGTAGTATGGTAGTATGATATGTATGGTAGTATGGTAGTATGGTAGTATGGTATGTATGGTATGTATGGTATGTATGGTATGCATGGTAGTATGGTATGTATGGTATGTATGGTAGTATGGTAGTATGGCAGTATGGTAGTATGGTAGTATGGTAGTATGGCAGTATGGTAGTATGGTAGTATGGTAGTATGGTAGTATGGTAGTATGGCAGTATGGTAGTATGGTAGTATGGTAGTATGGTAGTATGGTAGTATGGTAGTATGGTATGTATGGTAGTATGGTACGTATGGTATTATGGTAGTATGGTATGTATGGTAGTATGGTAGTATGGTATGTATGGTAGTATGGTATGTATGGTATGTATGGTACCATGGTATGTATGGTATGTATGGTAGTATGGTAGTATGGTATGTATGGTATGTATGGTAGTATGGTAGTATGGCATGTATGGTAGTATGGTATGTATGGTATGTATGGTAGTATGGTAGTATGATATGTATGGTAGTATGGTAGTATGGTAGTATGGTAGTATGGTATGTATGGTATGTATGGTATGCATGGTAGTATGGTATGTATGGTATGTATGGTAGTATGGTATGTATGGTAGTATGGTATGTATGGTAGTATGGTAGTATGGTAGTATGGTATGTATGGTAGTATGGTATGTATGGTAGTATGGTAGTATGGTAGTATGGTATGTATGGTAGTATGGTATGTATGGTAGTATGGTATGTATGGTAGTATGGTATGTATGGTAGTATGGTATGTATGGTATGTATGGTAGTATGGTAGTATGGTATGTATGGTAGTATGGTAGTATGGTAGTATGGTATGTATGGTAGTATGGTATGTATGGTAGTATGGTAGTATGGTATGTATGGTAGTCTTCTCTCTGCAACGTGGCACTCAGAGTGCTGATCCACCGCCAGGGTTTCTCCTACACCTCGTTGTGGTGGAGAGTGACACACACCCCACGGTGAGTGGAAGGGAGTGAGGACCGAGGGGCGAGCGCTATCTATTATTCAACACGCCCCCCCCCTCGTGCCTCACCCCTGTACGCCCCCACGCACGGCGCCATTAAAAATAGGAAATCCATAGTGGAGACAAATGGCTTCTAAATGAATCGCTGAAGGATGAGAGCAGAGATAGAGACCCCTGTCACAAGCTAGTCTATCTGCCATAACACATTTATCAATTCATCTTGTGTGTGTGTGTGTGTGTGTGTGTGTGTGTGTGTGTGTGTGTGTGTGTGCGTGTGCGTGTGCGTGTGTGTGTGCTATAGGACTGAGACATTGTAGCACATGTTCCAATAAAATGCAAGGCTAGGTGCTGTGAGATGAAAGTGGAGGTCAATTAGGTGTGTGTTAATTGAACATGAATAAAACACACTACCATCAACTGTTATGGGGAGATTAAACCCACTGTTAACAATGATCTTCAGCAACGAAACAAAATAACAATATGTGTGATAGGTGAGCTAACGTTGAAACCAAACAATGTACAATTCTAAGCACCCACCGTCATTCAATTCTGGTATGAATAAAAACATCTCACTTATCACAGACCACCATCATCATCATCAGCAGCAGCACATTTGTTGTCTCAAATGGCACCCTATTCCCTATATTAAAAAAAGAAAGTAGTGCACGACAGAGGGAATAGGGTGCCATTTTGGACTGTGATATTGCCCTGACCTTAAGTGGACTTGATTGAGTCACTCAAACACAAACCGAGGGGAGAGAAAGGGAGAAACAGAGGGAGAAACACAGAAACAGACAAAAGGTTGTATCTATTGTCTGTTCTCTCTCTCTCTCTCAATTCAATTTAAATTTCAGGTGCTTTATTGGCATGGGAAACATATGTTTACATTGCCAAAGAAAGTGTAATTGATTCCACTCCACTAATGTAGCTCTCTCTCTGTCTTATCATCCGTCCGTCCGTCTGTCTCTCTGTCTATGCGTACAGCAAGACAGCCAGCCACACTGTCAGCCAGGTTTCTCACACACAGTACATCTCCTTTGTCCCTGCATGGTTCTTGCTGTGTGTGTGTGTTTGTGCATTTTTGGGAGTGTGTGATTGGATCCTGTTTCATTCCACTAATGTCCCAATTACAAAGCAAGGCGGAGTGCTTGCTGTGGCTGGCTGGGAGTGAGACCAAGCTGTAGAACATTATTACACAACGTCTCCTTGCCACGGAAACAGGAGTCTGCTCTCAGTCTGAAACACAGAGGAGAGAGAAACGACCCTGTAACCCCCTATCAGCTCTCACAAAACACTCTAATCACCTATAGAATACCTCTCTCTTCCCTCCTCCCTACCTCCTTCCCCTCATCTCCTTCCCCTTATCTCCTTTCATCTCCCTCTGTAAGTGAGCTGTCTGTAGTGAGGACCTCTCCTCAGTTGAAACATGTGCCCTTCCCCCCCTTTCTCTGCCCCTTCTCCTTCTCTCTACCTCCCCTCTTCCCCACCTCCTGCTGTAGCTAACAGTGAGCTGTCTGTATGGTGTGTTCAGGATGAGACCTGAGCTCTCCTCCAAATGGCTTCCTAACATCACCTTCCCCAATCAATGAGCCACCATTAATATTTTACACACCTCAGGACAGCCAGGCAGGCAGAGGGTAGGGAGGGGGGAGAGGGATTGTGTGGGGTGTCCTGGATGCCTGGGGGAGATATGGAGGGATGGATGGAAGGGGGGATGGAGTGGTGTAGTGATTTAGGCTGTCAGAGCGCCAGCCTGTGGAGAGATGGTTGCTCTCTTCCTGGACCAGACAGGCCCAATAACTCATTAGAGAGAGAGGGATGAACAGGGAAGAAAGAAAGGATGGAGAGGGGGAGAAAAGGAGGAGAGGATGAGAGCAGATGAGGGACAAGGGGGGAGGGATTGCAAGTCCGTCTCTCCCTTTCTTCTCTGTCTTCCCTGTCTCTTTGTCCTTCCTTATGTAATGTTCCCCATCTTTTCTCTCCCTCCCATTCTCTTTTCAACCTCGAATACATCATAACTCTCTCCTGTTCTCTATATCCCTCGGTCCCTCTTAATCCCTCCTTTACTCTCTCTATCTTGCTTCCTCTCCCACCCTCCATCTCGCCACCTTTCCTCTCCCTCTCTCCTTCCCTTCTGCTCTCCATCCCTCCCTCCATCTCTCCACCGCTCCTCTCTCTCAGCCCCCCTTCCACTCTCCACCGCTCCCTCCATCTGTCTCTCCTGCTGCAGTGCCTAGGCCTGCCAGGCAGAGTAAATCACATCTTGGGGCTTGGCTGAAATGGGCCTGAAAATAAAAAGGCATAAAGGTGTCGGGATGAGCTACGGGCGGGGGGGAGAATTCCTTTATGATAGGTCTAAATCCTCGTCCCACTCCACGTCCACCCCTCTGCCCCTCTGGCCCTGACTCTACACCCGTCACAGCTCTCATGGTGCCTGTCAGTCAGAGCCATGCCCACACTACCTCCAACAGGTTAATCATCTATCGAACGTTGTAGTTTAACTCCTGACAATCACATTAAAGAGAGTTAACCCTTTGGGTGTTTCTCAAAATGCATACTACCGTGCTCCGAGCATGCAAATTGGAGCACGGGAGGGTCGGGGTATGAGTCCAAATTAAAGTATGCCAAACGGAACACGGAAGGTACTTTTCAAATGCTTACTCCATTTGTACATATTTTGAAGCAAGCATCGATGCAAGCGGCAACGGAAAGTATGCAAAGAAATATGACGTAACCGCGTAAAAAAAATATGCAACACTTCTTTGAAATCAATGATGGACATTATTTGAGCTGAAGCCAGAGAAAATACATTCTGACTCCGGAATGAAATGTTGCCTTTTCATATCTAATATGTTGCCTGATTACAATATTTAATCTTGATACATTAATAAATACATGCTGTGTTAATTGTGGCATGTTTTCCTGCCGATCGCAAGCTCATAATAAGTCAATAGGGCTAACTGGCTAGCTACCAGTACTGTTGTCACGACATCCGCCAAAGTTGGCTCCCCTGCCTGTTCTGGCGGTGCTCGGCGGTCGTCGTCACCGGCCTACTAGCCGCCACCGATCTCTTTTTCGTTTTCTGTTTGTTTTGTCTTATTAGTTGCACCTGTGTCTTTTGTGTTTGCTTGATGGGCTTCCTTATTTATAGCTAGGCATCCCACCCTTGTTTTGTGCAGGATTACTCTTATGTTACGTGTGTATGATTTTGGTGTTCGTGCTCCGGACCTGGTACCCGGTGTGTTGGGTTGGTCCACATTTTCGAGCCCTGTGTTGTTGGGCATTATTTTCGGTGCGATATTAAAGTGCACTACCTCCTGTGGAACTATATGCTCTCTGCGCCTGATTCTTCCCTCACGCACCTAGAGTCCCGTGACAACCGATAGCCAGATGACTACGAAGAATTGTAAGCAAGCTACCCATGAAGAATATACATCTACCTTGCATAATTCGTTTTAGGTCATTTTTGCCTGTTAAACTATCTGGTTAGCTATATTATTACGATTCACATTTAGCTAGCTGATATTTATGAAGTAAAACGGTTGCTTTGTGTATATCTTGTTTCATCTCTATTGCCATTGTTGTCCTGGTTGGAAGACGGTTCAGTGAATAGGTAAGTCCATAGCAAAGATTTTTATAACTAAACCAAGATAGACCACAGTTTGTCGTTTCCAATGGGAACAAATTAGTCATAGTGGGCAGAACAAGCAAGGAGGTGGGCAGAGCCAAGCACGTGCTAGCGATATCTTATTGGTGCGTTCTAGTATACATCTGCATATTTTCGTTAGGGAACGCCTACTCTGTGAAGTGTGCGTGTGCAATAACTCAATTCGCCTTTGCACTCCTAAATCTCGCAATTTTTGACAACTTTTGTAAAGGGTAAAGTCTACAAAACTTAGTCCATTCTGTTGAGAACAGATTCTAGTTTTGGGAACAGAGAACTGTATTGAGATCAAATGTTTAATTGATGAGAAGATTTGCAGAATGTCGGCCAAAATCCATCTCGTTCCATCTTCTCCCACTGCCCGCCAGTAGGCTTCCTCTCACTACCATATTTGGTTGTGAGTGGAAACGCCAACAGGATGCTTCACATTTACACATCCAGTGAAATATCTGTCTCATTGTTCTATCTGTGTCCATAGTTTGTCAAGAGAGCTAACTGGCTAACTAGATAGCCATGAAGAATTGGTAGCTACCCACAAAAAATGTACATCTACATTGCATAACTTTAGTTTTAGGTAATTTTTGCCTGTTTAACTTGCTGGCTAGCTAGATTATTATGATTCACATATCTAGCTGATAGTTATGAAGCAAAACGCTTGCTTTGTGCATATCTTGGAAGAAGGTTCAGTGAATGGGGAGGTGAAGCGTGAGGTAATACAGTAGGGGAGTTTGTTTAATGCATTCTCCACACTCTCGTCCTCAAAATAACGTACTCAAGAGAACGTGGTCAGAGAATGCACTCGGAGCATGAGAGGGTGGAGCATGGTAGTATGCATATTGAGAAACACCCTTTGTCTTCACAACCAAAGTCCCTTTCTACACTATACTGTACAAGACTCCACACCAGAACTGTGAGCATCCCAAATGAGTTAGGCTGTGTCCCAAAAGGAAACCTATTCCCTATGTAGTGAGCACTTTATAGGGAATAGTCTTCCTCCAAATCTATACCCTCATAGTGGACATCACTCTATCACTTGATGTTGACCTCGCTTTCTCTCCCTCTCTCTCTCTCTCACTTTCTTGCTCTCTCACTCACTCTCTCAGGGTTCCACTGATTAGGAATGTCTGTCTGCTAAACTGATCTGTCTGAATTCTCACCACGTCTCTTTCTATGCATCAACAGGGACCTCTCTCCCAGACCCTGCCTGCTGGAACCTTATTGTGAATATTAGTGGCACTATTAGCTGGGGTTAGGCAGCATTCTCCATAAGATTACACTATCCATTTGGTTCAACGTAACTGGGACGAATGGCCAGCAATAGAATGGAATAGCTGTATAGCAATTGTAGGCTATGCTTTATGCTGTGAGTGAGTGGTTATTCACTGTACTGTGTATTTTGTATCTAGTTATTGACAGTATATCGATCTATCAAAGACCGTCTACTGATCACCATCTAATCTCAACAAACGAAGCTGATTCACCACATCAGGAATCACATAGTAGTTATTACAGAATCACTAAAGTTGAAACAAACCTGGCTCAGGGACTGGAGAGTAATGTAATGAACTCCTTAATACAGATGGATTAGAGCAATGTGACGTTACCTAAACTAACATGGGAATGAAAATGGAGGCCATTTTTTGGGGATGGCCTAACACAAGTGAACGTACTCTGTGAGTAAGCCGCTCAGTCAGCTGCTCAAATCAACCTAGTCACTGAGGGTGCATCCTACATGGTACACTATTCTCCATATAGTGCACTACTTTTGACCAGAGCCCTATGAGCCCTGGTCAAAAGTAGTGCACTATATAAGGAATAGGCTGCCTACCTAATAGGCTGCCTACTGTGACACTACTGTGAAATTACTATGATATTACTGTGATATTACTATGATATTACGGTGATACTTCTGTGATATTACTATGATACTACTGTGATATTACTGTGATATTACTGTGATATTACTGTGATACTACTGTGATATTACTATAATACTACTGTGATACTACTGCGATATTACTATGATACTACTGTGATACTGCTGTGATATTACTGTGATATTACTATGATACTACTATGATACTACTGTGATATTACTATGATACTACTGTGATATTACTATGATACTACTATGATACTACTGTGATATTACTGCGATATTACTATGATACTACTGTTACACTACTATGATATTACGGTGATACTTCTGTGATATTACTATGATACTACTGTGATATTACTGTGAAATTACTATATATTACTGTGATATTACCATGATTTTACGGTGATATTACTGTGATATTACTATGATATTACTATGATACTACTGTGATATTACTATGATATTATGGTGATACTTCTGTGATATTACTATGATATTACTGTGATACTACTGTGATATTACTATGATACTACTGTGATATTACAATGATACTACTGTGATATTACTATGATACTACTGTATATTACTGTGAAATTACTGTGATATTACTATGATATTATGGTGATACTTCTGTGATATTACTGTGATATTGCGGTGATACTACTATGATATTACTGTGAATTTACTATGATATTACTATGATACTACTGTGATATTACTATGATATTATGGTGATACTTCTGTGATATTACAGTGATATTACTGTGATGTTACTATGATATTACTGTGATATTACTATGATATTACTGTGACAATAGTATGATACTACTGTGATATTACTATGATACTACTGTATATTACTGTGATATTACTATGCTACTACTGTGATATTACTGTGATATTACTGTGGTATTACTGTGATACTTCTGTGATATAACTGTGATACTTCTGTGATACTACTGTGATATTACTGTGATATTACTGTGATATTACTATGATACTACTGTGATATTACTGTGATATTACTGTGATATTACTATGATACTACTGTGATATTACTGTGATATACTATGATACTACTGTGATATTACTATGATATTTCTATGGTATTACTGTGATATTACTGTGATATTACTATGACACTAAATCAAATCAAATCAAATTGTATTTGTCACATACACATGGTTAGCAGATGTTAATGCGAGTGTAGCGAAATGCTTGTGCTTCTAGTTCCGACAATGCAGTAATAACCAACGAGTAATCTAACCTAACAATTTCACAACAACTACCTTATACACACAAGTGTAAAGGAGTGAAGAATAAGACTACTGTGATATTACTATGATGTTATGGTGATACTTCTTTGATATTACTATAATACTACTGTGATATTACTATGATATTACTATGATTCTTCTGTGATATTACTATGATATTACTGTGATACTACTGTGATATTACTATGCTATTATGGTGATACTACTATGATATTACGGTGATACTACTGTGATATAACTTGGTGTTTGTTCGGGGCCATATTATGGTGATACTTCTTTGATATTACTATGATACTACTGTGATATTACTATGATATTACTATGATACTTCTGTGATATTACTATGATATTACTGTGATACTACTGTGATATTACTATGCTATTATGGTGATACTACTATGATATTACGGTGATACTACTGTGATATAACTTGGTGTTTGTTCTGGGCCTTGATCACACCTCAGTAACAATGAGCACTCAATTTCATACACACACATGCATGAAAGGTACACACACACACACACACACACACACACACACACACACACACACACACACACACACACACACACACACACACACACACACACACACACACACACACACACACACACACAAAGGGTGATGGTAATGGCCCTCACCTCCCTGAATGAGGGGTAAGTAGACACAGTCGGGGTCAGATCAGACATAATTAGGAGTTTAAACCATGTTGATAAAAACCTGGAGACAAAGGAGAAATGCTTATCAAGCTAGAAAAGGACCATCCCCAAGAGTGTGCGAGTGTGTGAAAGAGAGATGGGGGGAGCGAGAACGACTTGGGTTGTAAAGAATTGCAATTCTACGCTTTTGAGTTATTAATCAACGACCTCCCACCTCCCTCTCCCTCCTCCTCTTATTACCAGCTATTAGACAGCCTTTCTCCCTCCTCTCCTCCTCTCATCCCCCTCACCAGCTCCTCCATGCCTGGCAGCAGCGAACACACAATACCCAGGCAGCTCTTATGAGCTAACTCCTGGTGACCTTGGAACTCCATGGACAATACAGGGGAAGACCGAGGGAGGAGGGTGGGAGAGGGAGCCAGAGAGAGAGAGAGGGGGGGGGGGGTTGGGTGGAGGTAGAGAGGGAGGGAAGGCAGGGAGGGGTAGAGGGGTAAGAGATAGAGGACTGGATGAGAGGTATAGTGCACGATAGAGGTGGGGAATGGAAAAGAGGAAGGGATGGAGATAGAGAGAGAATGAGAAAAAGAAGAAGAGAGAGACGCATAGCTGGAGGGTTAGGGCCTAGGGGCATTGTTTCTCTCCCTCTCTCTCTCACCCTATCCTCATCTTGAATGCAAATGTGATTTCTCTCATTCCTTTGTGCTCCTTCTAGCTGCTTTGGAGAGAACCAATTACACGTGCTCCATTCACTCAGAGAGAAAGACACATTGAGGGAGAGGGGTAATTAATATAGAGAGATAGGGGGAAGGAAAGGGAGGGAAGATGACCACTTGTAGATGATAGAGAAGTATGAATAGACAACAAGATGTGGGGTGGCAGGTAGCTCAGCGGTTAGAGCTTTGGGCCAGTAACCGAAAGGACGCAGGTTCGAATGTGCCTTTGAGCAAGGCACTTAACCCTAGTTACTCCTGTAAGTTGCTCTGGACAAGAACGTCTGCTAAATGACTAAAAATGGAAAAGAAATGTAAAAACGTATGTAATGATATGACAAAAGCTGGAGATTAAACTGAAAGCACACATACAGTACATACATGTATACATACATACACTTCTATAAATAATTTGCTGCTGCTACTCTGTTCTTTATTTTACTTTTAATATTATCTATATTTATGCCTAGATACTTCACCCAGTCTTCATGTACATGTCTACCTAAAATACCTTGTACCCATGCATAGTGTCTGATACTGGTACTCCCTGTTAGGCTAATTGACATAATTTGAGTCAATTGGCGGTGTACCTGTGGATGTATTTCAAGCTACCTTCAAACTCAGTGCCTCTTTGCTTGACATCATGGGAAAATCAAAAGAAATCAGCCAAGACCTCAGAAAAAAAATTGTAGACCTCCACAAGTCTGGTTCATCCTTGGGAGCAATTTCCAAACGCCTGAAGGTACCACGTTCATCTGTACAAACAATAGTACGCAAGTATAAAGATCATGGATCCACGCAGCCGTAATACAGCTCAGGAAGGAGATGCGTTCTGTCTCCTAGAGATGAATGTACTTTGGTGTTAAAAATGTGTAAATCAATCCCAGAACAACAGCAAAGGACCTTTTGAAGATGCTGGAGAAACAGGAACTAAAGTATCTATATCCACATTAAAACGAGTCCTATATCGACATAACCTGAAAGGCTGCTCAGCAAGGAAGAAGCCACTGTTCCAAAACCGCCATAAAAAGCCAGACTACAGTTTGCAACTGCACATGGGGACAAAGATCGTACTTTTTGGAGAAATGCCCCCAGGTCAGGTGAAACAAAAATAGAACTGTTTGGGCATAATGACCATCGTTATGTTTGGAGGAAAAAGGGGGAGGCTTGCAATCCAAAGAACACCATCCCAATCGTGAAGCACGGGGGTGGCAGCATCACGTTGTGGGGGTGCTTTGCTGCAGGAGGGACTGGTGCGTTTCACAAAATAGATGGCATCATGAGGGAGGAAGATTATGTGGATATATTGAAGCAACATCTCAAGACATCAGTCAGGATGTTAAAGCTTGGTCACAAATAGGTCTTCCAAATGGACAATGACCCCACGCATACTTCCAAAGTTGTGGCAAAATGGCTTAAGAACAACAAAGTCAAGGTATTGGAGTGGCCATCACAAAGCCCTGACCTCAATCCTATAGAACATTTGTGGGCGGAACTGAAAAAGCGTGTGCAAGCAAGGAGGCCTGCAAACCTGATTCAGTTACACCAGCTCTGTCAGGAGGAATGGGCCAAATGCACCACACTTATTGTGGGAAGCTTGTGGAAGACTAACCGGAAAGTTTGACCCAAGTTAAACAATATAAAGGCAATGCTACCAAATACTAATTGAGTGTATGTAAACTTCTGACCCACTGGGAATGTGATGAAAGAAGTGAAAGCTGAAATAAATCATTCTCTCTACTATTATTCTGACATTTCACATTCTTAAAATAAAGTGGTGATCCTAACTGACCCAAGACAGGGAATTCTTACTTTGATTAAATGTCAGGAATTGTGAAAAACTGAGTTTAAATGTATTTGGCTGAGGTGTATGTAAACTTCCGACTTCAACTGTTTCTCAGTCCTGATGCACCTGGTTCCGTCCACTGGACTGAACCCACTTTTTTTATAACTCCAGGACAGTATACTATAACCACAACAGGACTTGCTAATGTTGTGAGTGAGATAAAGAAGAACGAGACAGATATTACTCCACAGCTTCCAGGATTAAAATCACTTCTTTCAGTTCCACTGACTACAAAAGTTAAATCTGTCTCCCTGTGCTTAAATAGACTCCCTCAAGAATGTTGAGATGTATGACATCACTTCATCTCACTCTAGGTGTTGCTGTGTCAACATCCCATCGTCAGGCCCAGCCGTGTGAGCTGTGGCCGTGCTGCAAGGCACTCTGGGAGTTTTTAATTGCAGTGATTTGGGCTCTGATATGTCGTCTCCATTAGCAGACTTTAATGTCTCCTAGATAGATGGCGCGCTGACATTAACGCACACAGGCCGTATTTTACTGTTAAACGGCCATAAGACGGAACATAGCACGGAGTGTGTGTGTCTGTGTGTATGTATGTGTGTGTAAGAGAGAGAGAGGAAGAGAGAGAAAGATGGAAGGATCAATTAGAGAGGGAAGGAGGATGAAGTCCCTAGGGTTGTGGGTCTGTGTCGGGCCCTCCCTCTACAGCCCAGCTGGACATTCTACAACCTGCAGCCTCAGCAGAAATACAGATCAACACAACGCTGTTAATTAACATTACACCCACAGAGAGAGAGAAAAACAGTGATATAAGGGAGTCAGGGTGGAGAGAGAGAGAGAGAGAGAGAGGTTGGGAAAGAGACAGTGATATAAGGGAGTCAGGGTGGAGAGAGAGAGAGAGAGAGAGAGGTTGGGAGAGAGACAGTGATATAAGGGAGTCAGGGTGGAGAGAGAGAGGTTGGGAGAGAGACAGTGATATAAGGGAGTCAGGGTGGAGAGAGAGAGAGGTTGGGAGAGAGACAGTGATATAAGGGAGTCAGGGTGGAGAGAGAGAGAGAGGTTGGGAGAGAGACAGTGATATAAGGGAGTCAGGGTGGAGAGAGAGAGGTTGGGAGAGAGACAGTGATATAAGGGAGTCAGGGTGGAGAGAGAGAGAGAGAGCACAAGAAAAGGGCAACCAGTGAAAAACAAACACCATTGTAAATACAACCCATATTTATGCTTACTTATTTTAACTTGTGTGCTTTAACCATTTGTACATTGTTACAACACTGTATATATTTAATATGATACTTGTAATGTCTTTATTGTTTTGAAACTTCTGTATGTGTAATGTTTACTGTTAATTCGTTTTGTTTGTTTCACTTTTGTGTATTGTCTACCTCACTTGCTTTGGCAATGTTAACACATGTTTCCCATGCCAATAAAGCCCCTTGAATTGAATTGAATTGAATTGAGAGGTTGGGAGAGAGACAGTGATATAAGGGAGTCAGGGTGGAGAGAGAGATGTTGGGAAAGAGACAGTGATATAAGGGAGTCAGGGTGGAGAGAGAGAGAGAGAGAGAGAGAGAGAGGTTGGGAAAGAGACAGTGATATAAGGGAGTCAGGGTGGAGAGAGAGAGAGCGAGAGGTTGGGAGAGAGACAGTGATATAAGGGAGTCAGGGTGGAGAGAGAGAGAGGTTGGGAGAGAGACAGTGATATAAGGGAGTCAGGGTGGAGAGAGAGAGAGAGAGAGAGAGAGAGAGAGAGAGAGAGACAGTGATATAAGGGAGTCAGGGTGGAGAGAGAGAGAGAGAGAGAGAGACAGTGATATAAGGGAGTCAGGGTGGAGAGAGAGAGAGAGAGAGAGAGAGAGAGAGAGAGAGAGAGAGGTTGGGAAAGAGACAGTGATATAAGGGAGTCAGGGTGGAGAGAGAGAGAGAGAGAGAGAGAGAGAGAGAGAGAGGTTGGGAAAGAGACAGTGATATAAGGGAGTCAGGGTGGAGAGAGAGAGAGTCTTCCAGGCATGTGAATAAGAGGAAGAAATAGCAGCAACCCTCTTGTCCCTCTAGGTCAGGGGTCGGCCTCATATGGCCCTCGGTTCTGGATCTGGCAACGAGCCCATACAATGTGGCCCGCGGGTGGTTTGCGTAAAATACTTTTTACAAATATTATCTCAAGGGGCACTAACACTCCAGGCCACATTGAATGTCTAAACAAGAGAGAAAGTATGTAGAAATGATAATGGACCTATGTACGTTTTCAAATAACTGCCCTTTTTCTGGCTCGCAAATTGCTTTTTAACAACAAATTGTTGCATTTTGAAGTCCCAATGTGGCCCTAGAGCAAAAATTATTGCCTGCCCGCTGCTCTAGGTGATAGAGGGATGAAGGATAGAGGTATGGAGGGATGTATATATTGAGATAAGCAGGATTACATCTGTGTGAGTCAGTGAAGAAGAGCTTGCTTGACTAATTAGAGCCATCTATTACAGCCACAATTAAAAGCTGAAGCTAATTTACTGCTGCTGCAGCCAGTCTCATAGCCTGCTGATCTCATAGCCTGCTGGTCTCATAGCCTGCTGATTTATGCTGACACCCAGAGGACACACACACACGTGAAGAGAACACACACACACACACACAGACACACACACACACACACACACACACACACACACACACACACACACACACACACACACACACACACACACACACACACACATACATATACACAAGCATACAGACATAGGCCTTTTTAGGAAACTCAATCGGGGTCTCAACTTACTGTTGAGTTAGAATAGTAGAATACACAAGGTGACATTTCTGAATGTGGTCGTGCATCAGCAGTTTCTCTCTAGCTTTGTCAGTCACTGACAGTAACTCAATTAGCCGTGTCAGCTAACAATTTTTAGATTGGTAAATTAATCTAGCCAGTTATCTAAATTTGGAGTAAGCATGGCCGAATACCGGGCTGGCTCTGCACACACAAGCAAAATGTATACATTCACAAGGGCTGTTTAACGTTTAATGTTTCATCTTACCTTCCCACTACTCCTTCATATGGAGAGACATACCCGTTTCCAGAAGCAGTCAGACAAAAGACTATGAGATATTACCTCTAGAATGAAGAACTACTGTCTATCTCTCTCTCAACTCTTTCACTGACTTTCTCCCCTCTCATTATCTTGTTCTCTTAATCTTTCATAAAATACATGTATTTTATACATACAGTGCCTTCTGAAAGTATTCACACCCCTTGAATTATTCCACATTTTGTTGTGTTACAGCCTGAATTCAAAATGGATTCAATAGATTTTTTCCTCACAAATCTACACAAAATACCCCATAGTGACAAATTGAAACATTTTTAGAAATTTTTGCCAATTTATTGAAAATGAAATACAGAAATATTGAATTTACATAAGTATTCACACCCCTGTGTCAATACATTGTAGAAGCACCTTTGGCAACGATTCCAGCTGTGAGTCTTTCTGGTTACGTCTCTAAGAGCTTCCACACCTGGATTGTGCAACATCATTATTTTCAGAACTCTTCAAGCTCTGTCAAATTGGTTGTTGATCATTGCTAGACAACCATTTACAGGTCTTGAAGTAGATTTTGAGGTAGATTTAAGTCAAAACTGTAACTCAGCCACTCAGGAACAGCCACTGTCTTCTTGGTAAGCAACTCCACTGTAGATTTGGCCTTGGTTTTAGTTTATTGTCCTGCTGAAAGGTGAATTCATCTCTCAGTGTCTGGTGGAAAGCAGACTGAACCAGGTTTCCTCTAGGATTTATCTGCTTTTTTATTTTGAAAAACGTCCCAGTCCTTAACAATAAGAAGCATACCTATAATATGTTGCAGCCACCACTATGATGTAACGTTTTTATAAAGTGGTACTCAGTAATCGATTGTATTGACTTTGCCCCATAATACTTTGTATTCAGGACAAAAGGCTAATTGCTTTGCCCAATGTATTGCAGTATTACTTTAGTGTCTTGTTGAAAATAGGATGCATGTTTTGGAATATGTTTTATTCTGTGCAGGCTTCCTTCTTTCCACTCTGTCAATTAGGTTAGTATTGTGGGGTAACTACAATCTTGTTGATTGATCCTCAGTTTTCTCCTATTAAAGCCATTAAACTCTGTAACTGTTTTAAAGTCTCATGGTGAAATCCCTGAGCGGTTTCCTTCCTCTCCAGCAACTGAGTTAAGAAGGGCGCTTGTACTTTGTAGTGACTGGGTGTATTGGGGGATACCTAACCAAAACTGTGGATAGATGTTAGCGTTCGCATAAACTTGAAAGCATGAATCACCGCATTTAACCATGTTAAGGTGACTGGGAATATGGACGTGTACAAACAGACTAGTTACGACATCCGTAAGGCAATTTAAGAAGCAAAGGGACAGTTGAAGAAAACAACATGGAGCTGCCGACGCGGGCCCCCGATGCTCATGAGGACTGTGTGCTTTCATTCTTCGTGGCCATGCGTCAGTAAGTCATTTAAGCGTGTTAACCCTCGCAAGGCTTCCGGCCCAGACGGCATCCCTAGCCGCATCCTCAGAGCCTCTGCAGACCAGTTGGCTGGAGTTTACGGACATATTCAATCTCTCCACATCCCAGTCTGTTGTCGCCACTTGCTTCAAGATTTCCACCATTGTTCCTGTACCCAAGAAAGTGAAGGTAACTGAACTAAATGACTATCGCCCTGTAGCACTCACTTCTGTCACCATGAAGTGCTTTGAGAGGTAGTTAAGGACCATATCACCTCCACCTTACTCAACACCCTAGTGGTGCCAGGAAAATAATCTCTCCCTCAACGTTAACAAAACAAAGAAGCTGATCGTGGACTACAGGCGACCGCTGAGAAAGCAAACCCACATCCACATCGGCAGGCTGCAATGTAGAGGGTCAAAAGCTTTAAGATCCTCAGCGTGCATGTCAATGACAACCTGAAATGGTCCATTCACACCGACAGAAGGCACAACAGCGCCTCTTCAACATCAGGAGGCTGAAGAAATTTGGCTTGGCCATTTCGACCCTCATGAACTTCCTGTTGGGCTGTATCACCGCCTGATACCCCCCGCAACCACATGTCTCTCAAGAGGGAGGTGAGGTCAGCTCAACGCATCACCGGGGGCACACTGTCTGCCCTCCAGAACATCTGCAGCACCACATGTCACAGGAAGGCCAGGAAGATCATTAACAACCTCAGCCACCCAAGCCACGGCTTGGTCACCCTGCCACCATATAGAAAGCGAACACAGTACATGTGTATCAAGGCTCGGACCGAGAGACCGAGAAACAGCTTCTATATACAGGTCATCAGACTGTTAAACAGTCACCACCAGCTGACCTCCACCCAGTACCCTGCCCTGAACCTCAGTCACTGTTCTAGTTGACCTCCACCCAGTACCCTGCCCTGAACCTCAGTCACTGTTCTAGTTGACCTCCACCCAGGACCCTGCCCTGAACCTTAGTCACTGTTCTAGCTGGCCTCCACCCAGTACCCTGCCCTGAACCTTAGTCACTGTTCTAGTTGACCTCCACCCAGTACCCTGCCCTGAACCTTAGTCACTGTTCTAGCTGACCTCCACCCAGTACCCTGCCCTGAACCTCAGTCACTGTTCTAGTTGACCTCCACACAGGACCCTGCCCTGAACCTTAGTCACTGTTCTAGCTGGCCTCCACCCAGTACCCTGCCCTGAACCTTAGTCAATATTCTAGTTGACCTCCACCCAGGACCCTGCCCTGAACCTCAGTCACTGTTCTAGGTGAACTCCACCCAGGACCCTGCCCTGAACCTCAGTCACTGTTCTAGCTGACCTCCACCCAGGACCCTGCCCTGAACCTCAGTCACTGTTCTAGCTAACCTCCGCCCAGTACCCTGGCCTGAACCTTAGTCACTGTTCTAGCTGACCTCCACCCAGGACCCTGACCTGAACCTTAGTCACTGTTCTAGTTGACCTCCACCCAGGACCCTGCCCTGAACCTTAGTCACTGTTCTAGTTGACCTCCACCCAGTACCCTGGCCTGAACCTTAGTCACTGTTCTAGCTGACCTCCACCCAGTACCCTGCCCTGAACCTTAGTCACTGTTCTAGTTGACCTCCACCCAGTACCCTGTCCTGAACCTTAGTCACTGTTCTAGTTGACCTCTACCCAGTACCCTGCCCTGAACCTTAGTCACTGTTCTAGCTGGCCTCCACCCAGTACCCTGCCCTGAACCTTAGTCACTGTTCTAGTTGACCTCCACCCAGTACCCTGCCCTGAACCTTAGTCACTGTTCTAGTTGACCTCCACCCAGTACCCTGTCCTGAACCTTAGTCACTGTTCTAGTTGACCTCCACCCAGTACCCTGCCCTGAACCTTAGTCACTGTTCTAGCTGACCTCCACCCAGTACCCTGCCCTGAACCTTAGTCACTGTTCTAGCTGACCTCCACCCAGGACCCTGCCCTGAACCTTAGTCACTGTTCTAGTTGACCTCCACCCAGTACCCTGCCCTGAACCTTAGTCACTGTTCTAGCTGACCTCCACCCAGTACCCTGCCCTGAACCTTAGTCACTGTTCTAGTTGACCTCCACCCAGTACCCTGCCCTGAACCTTAGTCACTGTTCTAGCTGACCTCCACCCAGTACCCTGTCCTGAACCTTAGTCACTGTTCTAGCTGACCTCCACCCAGTACCCTGCCCTGAACCTTAGTCACTGTTCTAGTTGACCTCCACCCAGTACCCTGCCCTGAACCTTAGTCACTGTTCTAGTTGACCTCCACCCAGTACCCTGTCCTGAACCTTAGTCACTGTTCTAGTTGACCTCCACCAGTACCCTGCCCTGCACCTTAGTCACTGTTCAAGCTGGCCTCCACCCAGGACCCTGCCCTGAACCTTAGTCACTGTTCTAGTTGGCCTCCACCCAGTACCCTGTCCTGAACCTCAGACACTGTTCTAGCTGACCTCCACCCAGGACCCTGCCCTGAACCTTAGTCAATGTTCTAGCTGATCTCCACCCTGTACCCTGCCTTGAACCTTAGTCACTGTTCTAGTTGACCTCCACCCAGTACCCTGTCCTGAACCTTAGTCTCTGTTCTTGCTGGCCTCCACCCAGTACCCTGTCCTGAACCTTAGTCACTGTTCTAGTGTACCTCCACCCAGTTCCCTGCCCTGAACCTTAGTCACTGTTCTAGCTGGCCTCCACCCAGTACCCTGCCCTGAACCTTAGTCACTGTTCTAGATGGCCTCCACCCAGTACCCTGTCCTGAACCTTAGTCACTGTTCTAGCTGGCCTCCGCCCAGTACCCTGCCCTGAACCTTAGTCACTGTTCTAGCTGGCCTCCACCCTGTACCCTGCCCTGAACCTTAGTCACTGTTCTAGCTGACCTCCACCCAGTACCCTGTCCTGAACCTTAGTCACTGTTCTAGCTGACCTCCACCCAGTACCCTGCCCTAAACCTTAGTCACTGTTCTAGTTGACCTCCACCCAGTACCCTGCCCTGAACCTTAGTCACTGTTCTAGTTGACCTCCACCCAGTACCCTGTCCTGAACCTTAGTCACTGTTCTAGTTGACCTCCACCCAGTACCCTGCCCTGAACCTTAGTCACAGTTCTAGTTGACCTCCACCCAGTACCCTGTCCTGAACCTTAGTCACTATTCTAGTTGATCTCCACCCAGGACCCTGCCCTGAACCTTAGTCACTGTTCTAGTTGGCCTCCACCCAGTACCCTGTCCTGAACCTCAGACACTGTTCTAGCTGACCTCCACCCAGGACCCTACCCTGAACCTTAGTCACTGTTCTAGCTGATCTCCACCCTGTACCCTGCCTTGAACCTTAGTCACTGTTCTAGTTGACCTCCACCCAGTACCCTGTCCTGAACCTTAGTCTCTGTTCTTGCTGGCCTCCACCCAGTACCCTGTCCTGAACCTTAGTCACTGTTCTAGTGTACCTCCACCCAGTACCCTGCCCTGAACCTTAGTCACTGTTCTAGCTGGCCTCCACCCAGTACCCTGCCCTGAAACTTAGTCACTGTTCTAGCTGACCTCCACCCAGTACCCTGTCCTGAACCTTAGTCACTGTTCTAGCTGACCTCCACCCAGTACCCTGCCCTGAACCTTAGTCACTGTTCTAACTGGCCTCCACCCAGTACCCTGCCCTGAACCTTAGTCACTGTTCTAGTTGACCTCCACCCAGTACCCTGTCCTGAACCTTAGTCACTGTTCTAGTTGACCTCCACCCAATACCCTGCCCTGCACCTTAGTCACTGTTCAAGCTGGCCTCCACCCAGTACCCTGTCCTGAACCTCAGACACTGTTCTAGCTGACCTCCACCCAGGACCCTGCCCTGCACCTTAGTCACTGTTCAAGCTGGCCTCCACCCAGGACCCTGCCCTGAACCTTAGTCACTGTTCTAGTTGGCCTCCACCCAGTACCCTGTCCTGAACCTCAGACACTGTTCTAGCTCACCTCCACCCAGGACCCTGCCCTGAACCTTAGTCACTGTTCTAGCTGATCTCTACCCTGTACCCTGCCTTGAACCTTAGTCAATGTTCTAGTTAACCTCCACCCAGTACCCTGTCCTGAACCTTAGTCTATGTTCTTGCTGGCCTCCACCCAGTACCCGGTCCTGAACCTTAGTCACTGTTCTAGTTGACCTCCACCCAGTACCCTGCCCTGAACCTTAGTCACTGTTCTAGCTGACCTCCACCACAGAACCCTGCCCTGAACCTTAGACACTGTTCTAGCTGACCTCCACCCAGTACCCTGTCCTGAACCTTAGTCACTGTTCTAGCTGACCTCCACCCAGGACCCTGCCCTGAACCTTAGACACTGTTCTAGCTGACCTCCACCCAGTACCCTGCCCTGAACCTTAGTCACTGTTCTAGTTGACCTCCACCCAGTACCCTGTCCTGAACCTTAGTCACTGTTCTAGCTGACCTCCACCCAGTACCCTGCCCTGAACCTTAGTCACTGTTCTAGTTGACCTCCACCCAGTACCCTGCCCTGAACCTTAGTCACTGTTCTAGTTGACCTCCACCCAGTACCCTGTCCTGAACCTTAGTCACTGTTCTAGTTGACCTCCACCCAGTACCCTGCCCTGCACCTTAGTCACTGTTCAAGCTGGCCTCCACCCAGGACCCTGCCCTGAACCTTAGTCACTGTTCTAGCTGACCTCCACGCAGTACCATGCCCTGAACCTTAGTAACTGTTCTAGTTTACCTCCACCCAGTACCCTGCCCTGAACCTCAGACACTGTTCTAGTTGACCTCCACCCAGGACCCTGCCCTGAACCTTAGTCACTGTTCAAGTTGACCTCCACCCAGGACCCTGCCCTGAACCTTAGTCACTGTTCTAGCTGACCTCCACCCAGTACCCTGCCCTGAACCTTAGTCACTGTTCTAGTTGACCTCCACCCAGTACCCTGCCCTGAACCTTAGTCACTGTTCTAGTTGACCTCCACCCAGTACCCTGCCCTGAACCTCAGACACTGTTCTAGCTGACCTCCACCCAGTAAACTGCCCTGAACCTTAGTCAATGTTCTAGTTGACCTCCACCCAGGACCCTGCCCTGAACCTCAGACACTGTTCTAGTTGACCTCCACCCAGTACCCTGCCCTGAACCTCAGTCACTGTTCTAGTTGACCTCCACCCAGCACCCTGCCCTGAACCTCAGACACTGTTCTAGCTGACCTCCACCCAGTACCCTGTCCTGAACCTTAGTCACTGTTCTAGCTGACCTCCACCCAGTACCCTGCCCTGAACCTTAGTCACTGTTCTAATTGACCTCCACCCAGTACCCTGCCCTGAACCTTAGTCACTGTTCTAGTTGACCTCCACCCAGTACCCTGCCCTGAACCTTAGTCAATATTCTAGTTGACCTCCACCCAGGACCCTGCCCTGAACCTCAATCACTGTTCTAGGTGAACTCCACCCAGGACCCTGCCCTGAACCTCAGTCACTGTTCTAGTTGACCTCCACCCAGGACCCTGCCCTGAACCTCAGTCACTGTTCTAGCTAACCTCCGCCCAGTACCCTGGCCTGAACCTTAGTCACTGTTCTAGCTGACCTCCACCCAGGACCCTGACCTGAACCTTAGTCACTGTTCTAGTTGACCTCCACCCAGGACCCTGCCCTGAACCTTAGTCACTGTTCTAGTTGACCTCCACCCAGTACCCTGGCCTGAACCGTAGTCACTGTTCTAGCTGACCTCCACCCAGTACCCTGCCCTGAACCTTAGTCACTGTTCTAGTTGACCTCCACCCAGTACCCTGTCCTGAACCTTAGTCACTGTTCTAGTTGACCTCTACCCAGTACCCTGCCCTGAACCTTAGTCACTGTTCTAGCTGGCCTCCACCCAGTACCCTGCCCTGAACCTTAGTCACTGTTCTAGTTGACCTCCACCCAGTACCCTGCCCTGAACCTTAGTCACTGTTCTAGTTGACCTCCACCCAGTACCCTGTCCTGAACCTTAGTCACTGTTCTAGTTGACCTCCACCCAGTACCCTGCCCTGAACCTTAGTCACTGTTCTAGCTGACCTCCACCCAGTACCCTGCCCTGAACCTTAGTCACTGTTCTAGCTGACCTCCACCCAGTACCCTGCCCTGAACCTTAGTCACTGTTCTAGTTGACCTCCACCCAGTACCCTGCCCTGAACCTTAGTCACTGTTCTAGCTGACCTCCACCCAGTACCCTGCCCTGAACCTTAGTCACTGTTCTAGTTGACCTCCACCCAGTACCCTGCCCTGAACCTTAGTCACTGTTCTAGCTGACCTCCACCCAGTACCCTGTCCTGAACCTTAGTCACTGTTCTAGCTGACCTCCACCCAGTACCCTGCCCTGAACCTTAGTCAATGTTCTAGTTGACCTCCACCCAGGACCCTGCCCTGAACCTCAGACACTGTTCTAGTTGACCTCCACCCAGTACCCTGCCCTGAACCTTAGTCAATATTCTAGTTGACCTCCACCCAGGACCCTGCCCTGAACCTCAGTCACTTTTCTAGGTGAACTCCACCCAGGACCCTGCCCTGAACATCAGTCACTGTTCTAGTTGACCTCCACCCAGGACCCTGCCCTGAACCTCAGTCACTGTTCTAGCTAACCTCCGCCCAGTACCCTGGCCTGAACCTTAGTCACTGTTCTAGCTGACCTCCACCCAGGACCCTGACCTGAACCTTAGTCACTGTTCTAGTTGACCTCCACCCAGGACCCTGCCCTGAACCTTAGTCACTGTTCTAGTTGACCTCCACCCAGTACCCTGGCCTGAACCTTAGTCACTGTTCTAGCTGACCTCCACCCAGTACCCTGCCCTGAACCTTAGTCACTGTTCTAGTTGACCTCCACCCAGTACCCTGTCCTGAACCTTAGTCACTGTTCTAGTTGACCTCTACCCAGTACCCTGCCCTGAACCTTAGTCACTGTTCTAGCTGGCCTCCACCCAGTACCCTGCCCTGAACCTTAGTCACTGTTCTAGTTGACCTCCACCCAGTACCCTGCCCTGAACCTTAGTCACTGTTCTAGTTGACCTCCACCCAGTACCCTGTCCTGAACCTTAGTCACTGTTCTAGTTGACCTCCACCCAGTACCCTGCCCTGAACCTTAGTCACTGTTCTAGCTGACCTCCACCCAGTACCCTGCCCTGAACCTTAGTCACTGTTCTAGCTGACCTCCACCCAGTACCCTGCCCTGAACCTTAGTCACTGTTCTAGTTGACCTCCACCCAGTACCCTGCCCTGAACCTTAGTCACTGTTCTAGCTGACCTCCACCCAGTACCCTGCCCTGAACCTTAGTCACTGTTCTAGTTGACCTCCACCCAGTACCCTGCCCTGAACCTTAGTCACTGTTCTAGCTGACCTCCACCCAGTACCCTGTCCTGAACCTTAGTCACTGTTCTAGCTGACCTCCACCCAGTACCCTGCCCTGAACCTTAGTCACTGTTCTAGTTGACCTCCACCCAGTACCCTGCCCTGAACCTTAGTCACTGTTCTAGTTGACCTCCACCCAGTACCCTGTCCTGAACCTTAGTCACTGTTCTAGTTGACCTCCACCAGTACCCTGCCCTGCACCTTAGTCACTGTTCAAGCTGGCCTCCACCCAGGACCCTGCCCTGAACCTTAGTCACTGTTCTAGTTGGCCTCCACCCAGTACCCTGTCCTGAACCTCAGACACTGTTCTAGCTGACCTCCACCCAGGACCCTGCCCTGAACCTTAGTCAATGTTCTAGCTGATCTCCACCCTGTACCCTGCCTTGAACCTTAGTCACTGTTCTAGTTGACCTCCACCCAGTACCCTGTCCTGAACCTTAGTCTCTGTTCTTGCTGGCCTCCACCCAGTACCCTGTCCTGAACCTTAGTCACTGTTCTAGTGTACCTCCACCCAGTTCCCTGCCCTGAACCTTAGTCACTGTTCTAGCTGGCCTCCACCCAGTACCCTAACCTGAACCTTAGTCACTGTTCTAGCTGGCCTCCACCCAGTACCCAGTCCTGAACCTTAGTCACTGTTCTAGCTGGCCTCCGCCCAGTACCCTGCCCTGAACCTTAGTCACTGTTCTAGCTGGCCTCCACCCTGTACCCTGCCCTGAACCTTAGTCACTGTTCTAGCTGACCTCCACCCAGTACCCTGCCCTAAACCTTAGTCACTGTTCTAGTTGACCTCCACCCAGTACCCTGCCCTGAACCTTAGTCACTGTTCTAGTTGACCTCCACCCAGTACCCTGTCCTGAACCTTAGTCACTGTTCTAGTTGACCTCCACCCAGTACCCTGCCCTGAACCTTAGTCACAGTGCTAGTTGACCTCCACCCAGTACCCTGTCCTGAACCTTAGTCACTATTCTAGTTGATCTCCACCCAGGACCCTGCCCTGAACCTTAGTCACTGTTCTAGTTGGCCTCCACCCAGTACCCTGTCCTGAACCTCAGACACTGTTCTAGCTGACCTCCACCCAGGACCCTACCCTGAACCTTAGTCACTGTTCTAGCTGATCTCCACCCTGTACCCTGCCTTGAACCTTAGTCACTGTTCTAGTTGACCTCCACCCAGTACCCTGTCCTGAACCTTAGTCTCTGTTCTTGCTGGCCTCCACCCAGTACCCTGTCCTGAACCTTAGTCACTGTTCTAGTGTACCTCCACCCAGTACCCTGCCCTGAACCTTAGTCACTGTTCTAGCTGGCCTCCACCCAGTACCCTGCCCTGAACCTTAGTCACTGTTCTAGCTGACCTCCACCCAGGACCCTGTCCTGAACCTTAGTCACTGTTCTAGCTGACCTCCACCCAGTACCCTGCCCTGAACCTTAGTCACTGTTCTAACTGGCCTCCACCCAGTACCCTGCCCTGAACCTTAGTCACTGTTCTAGTTGACCTCCACCCAGTACCCTGTCCTGAACCTTAGTCACTGTTCTAGTTGACCTCCACCCAGTACCCTGCCCTGCACCTTAGTCACTGTTCAAGCTGGCCTCCACCCAGTACCCTGTCCTGAACCTCAGACACTGTTCTAGCTGACCTCCACCCAGGACCCTGCCCTGCACCTTAGTCACTGTTCAAGCTGGCCTCCACCCAGGACCCTGCCCTGAACCTTAGTCACTGTTCTAGTTGGCCTCCACCCAGTACCCTGTCCTGAACCTCAGACACTGTTCTAGCTGACCTCCACCCAGGACCCTGCCCTGAACCTTAGTCACTGTTCTAGCTGATCTCCACCCTGTACCCTGCCTTGAACCTTAGTCAATGTTCTAGTTAACCTCCACCCAGTACCCTGTCCTGAACCTTAGTCTATGTTCTTGCTGGCCTCCACCCAGTACCCGGTCCTGAACCTTAGTCACTGTTCTAGTTGACCTCCACCCAGTACCCTGCCCTGAACCTTAGTCACTGTTCTAGCTGACCTCCACCACAGAACCCTGCCCTGAACCTTAGACACTGTTCTAGCTGACCTCCACCCAGTACCCTGTCCTGAACCTTAGTCACTGTTCTAGCTGACCTCCACCCAGGACCCTGCCCTGAACCTTAGACACTGTTCTAGCTGACCTCCACCCAGTACCCTGCCCTGAACCTTAGTCACTGTTCTAGTTGACCTCCACCCAGTACCCTGTCCTGAACCTTAGTCACTGTTCTAGCTGACCTCCACCCAGTACCCTGCCCTGAACCTTAGTCACTGTTCTAGTTGACCTCCACCCAGTACCCTGCCCTGAACCTTAGTCACTGTTCTAGTTGACCTCCACCCAGTACCCTGTCCTGAACCTTAGTCACTGTTCTAGTTGACCTCCACCCAGTACCCTGCCCTGCACCTTAGTCACTGTTCAAGCTGGCCTCCACCCAGGACCCTGCCCTGAACCTTAGTCACTGTTCTAGCTGACCTCCACGCAGTACCATGCCCTGAACCTTAGTAACTGTTCTAGTTTACCTCCACCCAGTACCCTGCCCTGAACCTCAGACACTGTTCTAGTTGACCTCCACCCAGGACCCTGCCCTGAACCTTAGTCACTGTTCAAGTTGACCTCCACCCAGGACCCTGCCCTGAACCTTAGTCACTGTTCTAGCTGACCTCCACCCAGTACCCTGCCCTGAACCTTAGTCACTGTTCTAGTTGACCTCCACCCAGTACCCTGCCCTGAACCTTAGTCACTGTTCTAGTTAACCTCCACCCAGTACCCTGCCCTGAACCTCAGACACTGTTCTAGCTGACCTCCACCCAGTACCCTGCCCTGAACCTTAGTCAATGTTCTAGTTGACCTCCACCCAGGACCCTGCCCTGAACCTCAGACACTGTTCTAGTTGACCTCCACCCAGTACCCTGCCCTGAACCTCAGTCACTGTTCTAGTTGACCTCCACCCAGCACCCTGCCCTGAACCTCAGACACTGTTCTAGCTGACCTCCACCCAGTACCCTGTCCTGAACCTTAGTCACTGTTCTAGCTGACCTCCACCCAGTACCCTGCCCTGAACCTTAGTCACTGTTCTAATTGACCTCCACCCAGTACCCTGCCCTGAACCTTAGTCACTGTTCTAGTTGACCTCCACCCAGTACCCTGCCCTGAACCTTAGTCACTGTTCTAGCTGAACTCCACCCAGTACCCTGCCCTGAACCTTAGTCACTGTTCTAATTGACCTCCACCCGGTACCCTGCCATGAACCTTAGTCACTGTTCTAGCTGACCTCCACCCTGTGCCCTGCCCTGAACCTTAGTCACTCTTCTAGCTGACCTCTACCCAGTACCCTGCCCTGAACATTAGTCACTGTTCTAGCTGACCTCCACCCAGTACCCTGCCCTGAAACTTAGTCAATGTTCTAGTTGACCTCCACCCAGTACCATGCCCTGAACCTTAGTCACTGTTCTAGTTGACCTCCACCCAGTACCCTGCCCTGAACCTTAGTCACTGTTCTAGCTGACCTCCACCCAGTACCATGCCCTGAACCTTAGTCAATGTTCTAGCTGACCTCCACCCAGGACCCTGCCCTGAACCTTAGTCACTGTTCTAGTTGACCTCCACCCAGTACCATGCCCTGAACCTTAGTCACTGTTCTAGCTGACCTCCACCCAGCACCCTGCCCTGAACCTTAGTCACTGTTCTAACTGGCCTCCACCCAGTACCCTGCCCTGAACCTTAGTCACTGTTCTAACTGGCCTCCACCCAGTACCCTGCCCTGAACCTTAGTCACTGTTCTAGCTGACCTCCACCCAGTACCCTGCACTGAACCTTAGTTACTGTTCTAGGTGTCCTCCACCCAGTACCCTGTCCTGAACCTTAGTTACTGTTCTAGGTGACCTCCACCCAGTACCCTGTCCTGAACCTTAGTTACTGATCTAGGTGACCTCCACCCAGTACCCTGCCCTGAACCTTAGTCACTGTTCTAGCTGACCTCCACCCAGTACCCTGTCCTGAACCTTAGTCACTTTTCTAACTGGCCTCCACCCAGTACCCTGCCCTGAACTTTAGTCACTGTTCTAACTGGCCTCCACACAGTACCCTGCCCTGAACCTTAGTCACTGTTCTAGCTGGCCTCCACCCTGTACCCTGCCCTGAACCTTAGTCACTGTTCTAGCTGACCTCCACCCAGTACCCTGCCCTAAACCTTAGTCACTGTTCTAGTTGACCTCCACCCAGTACCCTGCCCTGAACCTTAGTCACTGTTCTAGTTGACCTCCACCCAGTACCCTGTCCTGAACCTTAGTCACTGTTCTAGTTGACCTCCACCCAGTACCCTGCCCTGAACCTTAGTCACAGTGCTAGTTGACCTCCACCCAGTACCCTGTCCTGAACCTTAGTCACTATTCTAGTTGATCTCCACCCAGGACCCTGCCCTGAACCTTAGTCACTGTTCTAGTTGGCCTCCACCCAGTACCCTGTCCTGAACCTCAGACACTGTTCTAGCTGACCTCCACCCAGGACCCTACCCTGAACCTTAGTCACTGTTCTAGCTGATCTCCACCCTGTACCCTGCCTTGAACCTTAGTCACTGTTCTAGTTGACCTCCACCCAGTACCCTGTCCTGAACCTTAGTCTCTGTTCTTGCTGGCCTCCACCCAGTACCCTGTCCTGAACCTTAGTCACTGTTCTAGTGTACCTCCACCCAGTACCCTGCCCTGAACCTTAGTCACTGTTCTAGCTGGCCTCCACCCAGTACCCTGCCCTGAACCTTAGTCACTGTTCTAGCTGACCTCCACCCAGTACCCTGTCCTGAACCTTAGTCACTGTTCTAGCTGACCTCCACCCAGTACCCTGCCCTGAACCTTAGTCACTGTTCTAACTGGCCTCCACCCAGTACCCTGCCCTGAACCTTAGTCACTGTTCTAGTTGACCTCCACCCAGTACCCTGTCCTGAACCTTAGTCACTGTTCTAGTTGACCTCCACCCAGTACCCTGCCCTGCACCTTAGTCACTGTTCAAGCTGGCCTCCACCCAGTACCCTGTCCTGAACCTCAGACACTGTTCTAGCTGACCTCCACCCAGGACCCTGCCCTGCACCTTAGTCACTGTTCAAGCTGGCCTCCACCCAGGACCCTGCCCTGAACCTTAGTCACTGTTCTAGTTGGCCTCCACCCAGTACCCTGTCCTGAACCTCAGACACTGTTCTAGCTGACCTCCACCCAGGACCCTGCCCTGAACCTTAGTCACTGTTCTAGCTGATCTCCACCCTGTACCCTGCCTTGAACCTTAGTCAATGTTCTAGTTAACCTCCACCCAGTACCCTGTCCTGAACCTTAGTCTATGTTCTTGCTGGCCTCCACCCAGTACCCGGTCCTGAACCTTAGTCACTGTTCTAGTTGACCTCCACCCAGTACCCTGCCCTGAACCTTAGTCACTGTTCTAGCTGACCTCCACCACAGAACCCTGCCCTGAACCTTAGACACTGTTCTAGCTGACCTCCACCCAGTACCCTGTCCTGAACCTTAGTCACTGTTCTAGCTGACCTCCACCCAGGACCCTGCCCTGAACCTTAGACACTGTTCTAGCTGACCTCCACCCAGTACCCTGCCCTGAACCTTAGTCACTGTTCTAGTTGACCTCCACCCAGTACCCTGTCCTGAACCTTAGTCACTGTTCTAGCTGACCTCCACCCAGTACCCTGCCCTGAACCTTAGTCACTGTTCTAGTTGACCTCCACCCAGTACCCTGCCCTGAACCTTAGTCACTGTTCTAGTTGACCTCCACCCAGTACCCTGTCCTGAACCTTAGTCACTGTTCTAGTTGACCTCCACCCAGTACCCTGCCCTGCACCTTAGTCACTGTTCAAGCTGGCCTCCACCCAGGACCCTGCCCTGAACCTTAGTCACTGTTCTAGCTGACCTCCACGCAGTACCATGCCCTGAACCTTAGTAACTGTTCTAGTTTACCTCCACCCAGTACCCTGCCCTGAACCTCAGACACTGTTCTAGTTGACCTCCACCCAGGACCCTGCCCTGAACCTTAGTCACTGTTCAAGTTGACCTCCACCCAGGACCCTGCCCTGAACCTTAGTCACTGTTCTAGCTGACCTCCACCCAGTACCCTGCCCTGAACCTTAGTCACTGTTCTAGTTGACCTCCACCCAGTACCCTGCCCTGAACCTTAGTCACTGTTCTAGTTGACCTCCACCCAGTACCCTGCCCTGAACCTCAGACACTGTTCTAGCTGACCTCCACCCAGTACCCTGCCCTGAACCTTAGTCAATGTTCTAGTTGACCTCCACCCAGGACCCTGCCCTGAACCTCAGACACTGTTCTAGTTGACCTCCACCCAGTACCCTGCCCTGAACCTCAGTCACTGTTCTAGTTGACCTCCACCCAGCACCCTGCCCTGAACCTCAGACACTGTTCTAGCTGACCTCCACCCAGTACCCTGTCCTGAACCTTAGTCACTGTTCTAGCTGACCTCCACCCAGTACCCTGCCCTGAACCTTAGTCACTGTTCTAATTGACCTCCACCCAGTACCCTGCCCTGAACCTTAGTCACTGTTCTAGTTGACCTCCACCCAGTACCCTGCCCTGAACCTTAGTCACTGTTCTAGCTGAACTCCACCCAGTACCCTGCCCTGAACCTTAGTCACTGTTCTAATTGACCTCCACCCGGTACCCTGCCATGAACCTTAGTCACTGTTCTAGCTGACCTCCACCCTGTGCCCTGCCCTGAACCTTAGTCACTCTTCTAGCTGACCTCTACCCAGTACCCTGCCCTGAACATTAGTCACTGTTCTAGCTGACCTCCACCCAGTACCCTGCCCTGAAACTTAGTCAATGTTCTAGTTGACCTCCACCCAGTACCATGCCCTGAACCTTAGTCACTGTTCTAGTTGACCTCCACCCAGTACCCTGCCCTGAACCTTAGTCACTGTTCTAGCTGACCTCCACCCAGTACCATAACCTGAACCTTAGTCAATGTTCTAGCTGACCTCCACCCAGGACCCTGCCCTGAACCTTAGTCACTGTTCTAGTTGACCTCCACCCAGTACCATGCCCTGAACCTTAGTCACTGTTCTAGCTGACCTCCACCCAGCACCCTGCCCTGAACCTTAGTCACTGTTCTAACTGGCCTCCACCCAGTACCCTGCCCTGAACCTTAGTCACTGTTCTAACTGGCCTCCACCCAGTACCCTGCCCTGAACCTTAGTCACTGTTCTAGCTGACCTCCACCCAGTACCCTGCACTGAACCTTAGTTACTGTTCTAGGTGTCCTCCACCCAGTACCCTGTCCTGAACCTTAGTTACTGTTCTAGGTGACCTCCACCCAGTACCCTGTCCTGAACCTTAGTTACTGATCTAGGTGACCTCCACCCAGTACCCTGCCCTGAACCTTAGTCACTGTTCTAGCTGACCTCCACCCAGTACCCTGTCCTGAACCTTAGTCACTTTTCTAACTGGCCTCCACCCAGTACCCTGCCCTGAACTTTAGTCACTGTTCTAACTGGCCTCCACACAGTACCCTGCCCTGAACCTTAGTCACTGTTCTAGTTGACCTCCACCCAGTACCCTGCCCTGAACCTTAGTCACTGTTCTAGTTGACCTCCACCCAGTACCCTGCCCTGAACCTTAGTTACTGTTCTAGGTGACCTCCACCCAGTACCCTGTCCTGAACCATAGTCACTGTTCTAACTGGACTCCACCCAGTACCCTGCCCTGAACCTCAGTCACTGTTCTAGTTGACCTCCACCCAGTACCCTGCCCTGAACATCAGTCACTGTTCTAGCTGACCTCCACCCAGTACCCTGCCCTGAACCTTAGTCACTGTTCTAGTTGACCTCCACCCAGTACCCTGCCCTGAACCTTAGTCACTGTTCTAACTGGCCTCCACCCAGTACCCTGCCCTGAACCTTAGTCACTGTTCTAGCTGACCTCCACCCAGTACCCTGCCCTGAACCTTAGTTACTGTTCTAGGTGACCTCCACCTAGTACCCTGCCCTGAACCTTAGTCAATGTTCTAACTGGCCTCCACCCAGTACCCTGCCCTGAACCTCAGTCACTGTTCTAGTTGACCTCCACCCAGTACCCTGCCCTGAACCTCAGTCACTGTTCTAGCTGACCTCCACCCAGTACCCTGCCCTGAACCTTAGTCACTGTTCTAGTTGACCTCCACCCAGTACCCTGCCCTGAACCTTAGTCACTGTTCAAACTGGCCTCCAACCAGTACCCTTCCCTGAACCTTAGTTACTGTTCTAGTTGACCTCCACCCAGTACCCTGTCCTGAACCTTAGTCACTGTTCTAGCTGACCTCCACCCAGTACCCTGCCCTGAACCTTAGTCACTGTTCTAGATGACCTCCAACCAGTACCCTGTCCTGAACCTTAGTCTCTGTTCTTGCTGAACTCCACCCAGTACCCTGTCCTGAACCTTAGTCACTGTTCTAGTTGACCTCCACCCAGTACCCTGCCCTGAACCTTAGTCACTGTTCTAGTTGACCTCCACCCAGTACCCTGCCCTGAACCTTAGTCACTGTTCTAACTGGCCTCCACCCAGTACCCTGCCCTGAACCTTAGTCACTGTTCTAGCTGGCCTTCACCCAGTACCCTGCCCTGAACCTTAGTCACTGTTCTAGCTGACCTCCACCCAGTACCCTGCCCTTAACCTTAGTCACTGTTCTAGTTGACCTCCACCCAGTACCCTGCCCTGAACCTTAGTCACTGTTCTAATTGACCTCCACCCAGTACCCTGCCCTGAACCTTAGTCACTGTTCTAGTTGACCTCCAACCAGTAACCTGCCCTGAACCTTAGTCACTGTTCTAGCTGACCTCCACACAGTACCCTGCCCTGAACCTTAGTCACTGTTCTAGTTGACCTCCACCCAGTACCCTGTCGTGAACCTTAGTCACTGTTCTAGTTGACCTCCACCCAGTACCCTGCCCTGAACCTTAGTCACTGTTCTAATTGACCTCCACCCAGTACCCTGCCCTGAACCTCAGTCACTGTTCTAGTTGACCTCCACCCAGTACCCTGCCCTGAACCTCAGAGACTGTTCTAGCTGACCTCCACCCAGTACCCTGCCCTGAACCTTAGTCACTGTTCTAGCTGACCTCCACCCGGTACCCTGCCCTGAACTTTAGTCACTGTTCTAGTTGAACTCCACCCAGTACCCTGCCCTGAACCTTAGTCACTGTTCTAGCTGACCTCCACCCTGTGCCCTGCCCTGAACCTTAGTCACTGTTCTAGCTGACCTCCACCCAGTACCCTGTCCTGAACCTTAGTCACTGTTCTAGCTGACCTCCACCCAGTACCCTGCCCTGAACCTTAGTCACTGTTCTAATTGACCTCCACCCAGTACCCTGCCCTGAACCTTAGTCACTGTTCTAGTTGACCTCCACCCAGTACCCTGCCCTGAACCTTAGTCACTGTTCTAGCTGAACTCCACCCAGTACCCTGCCATGAACCTTAGTCACTGTTCTAATTGACCTCCACCCGGTACCCTGCCATGAATCTTAGTCACTGTTCTAGCTGACCTCCACCCTGTGCCCTGCCCTGAACCTTAGTCACTCTTCTAGCTGACCTCTACCCAGTACCCTGCCCTGAACATTAGTCACTGTTCTAGCTGACCTCCACCCAGTACCCTGCCCTGAAACTTAGTCAATGTTCTAGTTGACCTCCACCCAGTACTATGCCCTGAACCTTAGTCACTGTTCTAGTTGACCTCCACCCAGTACCCTGCCCTGAACCTTAGTCACTGTTCTAGCTGACCTCCACCCAGTACCATGCCCTGAACCTTAGTCAATGTTCTAGCTGACCTCCACCCAGGACCCTGCCCTAAACCTTAGTCACTGTTCTAGTTGACCTCCACCCAGTACCATGCCCTGAACCTTAGTCACTGTTCTAGCTGACCTCCACCCAGCACCCTGCCCTGAACCTTAGTCACTGTTCTAACTGGCCTCCACCCAGTACCCTGCCCTGAACCTTAGTCACTGTTCTAACTGGCCTCCACCCAGTACCCTGCCCTGAACCTTAGTCACTGTTCTAGCTGACCTCCACCCAGTACCCTGCACTGAACCTTAGTTACTGTTCTAGGTGTCCTCCACCCAGTACCCTGTCCTGAACCTTAGTTACTGTTCTAGGTGACCTCCACCCAGTACCCTGTCCTGAACCTTAGTTACTGATCTAGGTGACCTCCACCCAGTACCCTGCCCTGAACCTTAGTCACTGTTCTAGCTGACCTCCACCCAGTACCCTGTCCTGAACCTTAGTCACTTTTCTAACTGGCCTCCACCCAGTACCCTGCCCTGAACTTTAGTCACTGTTCTAACTGGCCTCCACACAGTACCCTGCCCTGAACCTTAGTCACTGTTCTAGTTGACCTCCACCCAGTACCCTGCCCTGAACCTTAGTCACTGTTCTAGTTGACCTCCACCCAGTACCCTGCCCTGAACCTTAGTTACTGTTCTAGGTGACCTCCACCCAGTACCCTGTCCTGAACCTTAGTCACTGTTCTAACTGTACTCCACCCAGTACCCTGCCCTGAACCTCAGTCACTGTTCTAGTTGACCTCCACCCAGTACCCTGCCCTGAACATCAGTCACTGTTCTAGCTGACCTCCACCCAGTACCCTGCCCTGAACCTTAGTCACTGTTCTAGTTGACCTCCACCCAGTACCCTGCCCTGAACCTTAGTCACTGTTCTAACTGGCCTCCACCCAGTACCCTGCCCTGAACCTTAGTCACTGTTCTAGCTGACCTCCACCCAGTACCCTGCCCTGAACCTTAGTTACTGTTCTAGGTGACCTCCACCCAGTACCCTGCCCTGAACCTTAGTCAATGTTCTAACTGGCCTCCACCCAGTACCCTGCCCTGAACCTCAGTCACTGTTCTAGTTGACCTCCACCCAGTACCCTGCCCTGAACCTCAGTCACTGTTCTAGCTGACCTCCACCCAGTACCCTGCCCTGAACCTTAGTCACTGTTCTAGTTGACCTCCACCCAGTACCCTGCCCTGAACCTTAGTCACTGTTCAAACTGGCCTCCAACCAGTACCCTTCCCTGAACCTTAGTTACTGTTCTAGTTGACCTCCACCCAGTACCCTGTCCTGAACCTTAGTCACTGTTCTAGCTGACCTCCACCCAGTACCCTGCCCTGAACCTTAGTCACTGTTCTAGATGACCTCCAACCAGTACCCTGTCCTGAACCTTAGTCTCTGTTCTTGCTGAACTCCACCCAGTACCCTGTCCTGAACCTTAGTCACTGTTCTAGTTGACCTCCACCCAGTACCCTGCCCTGAACCTTTGTCACTGTTCTAGTTGACCTCCACCCAGTACCCTGCCCTGAACCTTAGTCACTGTTCTAACTGGCCTCCACCCAGTACCCTGCCCTGAACCTTAGTCACTGTTCTAGTTGACCTCCACCCAGTACCCTGCCCTGAACCTTAGTTACTGTTCTAGGTGACCTCCACCCAGTACCCTGTCCTGAACCTTAGTCACTGTTCTAGCTGACCTCCACCCAGTACCCTGCCCTGAACCTTAGTCACTGTTCTAGATGACCTCCACCCAGTACCCTGCCCTGAACCTTAGTCACTGTTCTAGCGGACCTCCACCCAGTACCCTGCCCTGAACCTTAGTCACTGTTCTAGTTGACCTCCACCCAGTACCCTGCCCTGAACCTTAGTCACTGTTCTAGCGGACCTCCACCCAGGACCCTGCCCTGCACCTTAGTCACTGTTCTAGTTGACCTCCACCCAGTACCCTGCCCTGAACCTTAGTCACTGTTCTAGCTGGCCTTCACCCAGTACCCTGCCCTGAACCTTAGTCACTGTTCTAGCTGACCTCCACCCAGTACCCTGCCCTTAACCTTAGTCACTGTTCTAGGTGACCTCCACCCAGTACCCTACCCTGAACCTTAGTCACTGTTCTAATTGACCTCCACCCAGTACCCTGCCCTGAACCTTAGTCACTGTTCTAGTTGACCTCCAACCAGTAACCTGCCCTGAACCTTAGTCACTGTTCTAGCTGACCTCCACACAGTACCCTGCCCTGAACCTTAGTCACTGTTCTAGTTGACCTCCACCCAGTACCCTGTCGTGAACCTTAGTCACTGTTCTAGTTGACCTCCACCCAGTACCCTGCCCTGAACCTTAGTCACTGTTCTAATTGACCTCCACCCAGTACCCTGCCCTGAACCTCAGTCACTGTTCTAGTTGACCTCCACCCAGTACCCTGCCCTGAACCTCAGAGACTGTTCTAGCTGACCTCCACCCAGTACCCTGCACTGAACCTTAGTCACTGTTCTAGCTGACCTCCACCCGGTACCCTGCCCTGAACTTTAGTCACTGTTCTAGTTGAACTCCACCCAGTACCCTGCCCTGAACCTTAGTCACTGTTCTAGCTGACCTCCACCCTGTGCCCTGCCCTGAACCTTAGTCACTGTTCTAGCTGACCTCTACCCAGTACCCTGCCCTGAACCTTAGTCACTGTTCTAGCTGACCTCCACCCAGTACCCTGCCCTGAAACTTAGTCACTGTTCTAGCTGACCTCCACCCAGTACCCTGCCCTGAACCTTAGTCACTGTTCTGGCTGACCTCCACCCAGGACCCTGCCCCGAACCTTAGTCACTGTTCTAGCTGACCTCCACCCAGTACCCTGCCCTGAACCTTAGTCACTGTTCTAGTTGACCTCCACCCAGTACCATGCTCTGAACCTTAGTCACTGTTCTAGCTGGCCTCCACCCTGTACCCTGCCCTGAACCTTAGTCACTGTTCTAGCTGACCTCCACCCAGTACCCTGCCCTGAAACTTAGTCACTGTTCTAGCTGACCTCCACCCAGTACCATGCCCTGAACCTTAGTCACTGTTCTAGCTGACCTCCACCCAGGACCCTGCCCCGAACCTTAGTCACTGTTCTAGCTGACCTCCACCCAGTACCCTGCCCTGAACCTTAGTCACTGTTCTAGGTGACCTCCACCCAGTACCCTGCCCTGAACCTTAGTCACTGTTCTAACTGGCCTCCACCCTGTACCCTGCCCTGAACCTTAGTCACTGTTCTAGTTGACCTCCACCCAGTACCCTGCCCTGAACCTTAGTTACTGTTCTAGGTGACCTCCACCCAGTACCCTGTCCTGAACCTTAGTCACTGTTCTAACTGGCCTCCACCCAGTACCCTGCCCTGAACCTCAGTCACTGTTCTAGTTGACCTCCACCCAGTACCCTGCCCTGAACCACAGTCACTGTTTTAGCTGACCTCCACCCAGTACCCTGCCCTGAACCTTAGTCACTGTTCTAGTTGATCTCCACCCAGTACCCTGTCCTGAACCTTAGTCACTGTTCTAACTGGCCTCCACCCAGTACCCTGCCCTGAACCTTAGTCACTGTTCTAACTGGCCTCCACCCAGTACCCTGCCCTGAACCTTAATTACTGTTCTAGGTGACCTCCACCCAGTACCCTGTCCTGAACCTTAGTCACTGTTCTAGCTGACCTCCACCCAGTACCCTGCCCTGAACCTTAGTCACTGTTCTAGATGACCTCCACCCAGTACCCTGTCCTGAACCTTAGTCTCTGTTCTTGCTGGCCTCCACCCAGTACCCTGTCCTGAACCTTAGTCACTGTTCTGGTTGACCTCCACCCAGTACCCTGCCCTGAACCTTAGTCACTGTTCTAGTTGACCTCCACCCAGTACCCTGCCCTGAACCTTAGTCACTGTTCTAGTTGACCTCCACCCAGTACCCTGCCCTGAACCTTAGTTACTGTTCTAGGTGACCTCCACCCAGTACCCTGTCCTGAACCTTAGTCACTGTTCTAGCTGACCTCCACCCAGTACCCTGCCCTGAACCTTAGTCACTGTTCTTGTTGACCTCCACCCAGTCCCCTGCCCTGAACCTTAGTCACTGTTCTAGTTGACCTCCACCCAGTACCCTGCCCTGAACCTTAGTCACTGTTCTAGCTGACCTCCACCCAGTACCCTGCCCTGCACCTTAGTCACTGTTCTAGTTGACCTCCACCCAGTACCCTGCCCTGAACCTTAGTCACTGTTCTAGTTGACCTCCACCCAGTACCCTGCCCTGCACCTTAGTCACTGTTCTAGTTGACCTCCACCCAGTACCCTGCCCTGAACCTTAGTCACTGTTCTAGTTGACCTCCACCCAGTACCCTGCCCTGAACCTTAGTCACTGTTCTAGCTGACCTCCACCCTGTACCCTGCCCTGAACCTTAGTCACTGTTCTAGCTGACCTCCACCCTGTGCCCTGCCCTGAACCTTAGTCACTGTTCTAGTTGACCTCCACCCAGTACCCTGTCCTGAACCTTAGTCACTGTTCTAGTTGACCTCCACCCAGTACCCTGCCCTGAACCTTAGTCACTGTTCTAGATGACCTCCACCCAGTACCCTGCCCTGAACCTTAGTCACTGTTCTAGCGGACCTCCACCCAGTACCCTGCCCTGAACCTTAGTCACTGTTCTAGTTGACCTCCACCCAGTACCCTGCCCTGAACCTTAGTCACTGTTCTAGCGGACCTCCACCCAGGACCCTGCCCTGCACCTTAGTCACTGTTCTAGTTGACCTCCACCCAGTACCCTGCCCTGAACCTTAGTCACTGTTCTAGCTGGCCTTCACCCAGTACCCTGCCCTGAACCTTAGTCACTGTTCTAGCTGACCTCCACCCAGTACCCTGCCCTTAACCTTAGTCACTGTTCTAGGTGACCTCCACCCAGTACCCTGCCCTGAACCTTAGTCACTGTTCTAATTGACCTCCACCCAGTACCCTGCCCTGAACCTTAGTCACTGTTCTAGTTGACCTCCAACCAGTAACCTGCCCTGAACCTTAGTCACTGTTCTAGCTGACCTCCACACAGTACCCTGCCCTGAACCTTAGTCACTGTTCTAGTTGACCTCCACCCAGTACCCTGTCGTGAACCTTAGTCACTATTCTAGTTGACCTCCACCCAGTACCCTGCCCTGAACCTTAGTCACTGTTCTAATTGACCTCCACCCAGTACCCTGCCCTGAACCTCAGTCACTGTTCTAGTTGAACTCCACCCAGTACCCTGCCCTGAACCTTAGTCACTGTTCTAGCTGACCTCCACCCTGTGCCCTGCCCTGAACCTTAGTCACTGTTCTAGCTGACCTCTACCCAGTACCCTGCCCTGAACCTTAGTCACTGTTCTAGCTGACCTCCACCCAGTACCCTGCCCTGAAACTTAGTCACTGTTCTAGCTGACCTCCACCCAGTACCATGCCCTGAACCTTAGTCACTGTTCTGGCTGACCTCCACCCAGGACCCTGCCCCGAACCTTAGTCACTGTTCTAGCTGACCTCCACCCAGTACCCTGCCCTGAACCTTAGTCACTGTTCTAGTTGACCTCCACCCAGTACCATGCTCTGAACCTTAGTCACTGTTCTAGCTGGCCTCCACCCTGTACCCTGCCCTGAACCTTAGTCACTGTTCTAGCTGACCTCCACCCAGTACCCTGCCCTGAAACTTAGTCACTGTTCTAGCTGACCTCCACCCAGTACCATGCCCTGAACCTTAGTCACTGTTCTAGCTGACCTCCACCCAGGACCCTGCCCCGAACCTTAGTCACTGTTCTAGCTGACCTCCACCCAGTACCCTGCCCTGAACCTTAGTCACTGTTCTAGGTGACCTCCACCCAGTACCCTGCCCTGAACCTTAGTCACTGTTTTAACTGCCCTCCACCCTGTACCCTGCCCTGAACCTTAGTCACTGTTCTAGTTGACCTCCACCCAGTACCCTGCCCTGAACCTTAGTTACTGTTCTAGGTGACCTCCACCCAGTACCCTGTCCTGAACCTTAGTCACTGTTCTAACTGGCCTCCACCCAGTACCCTGCCCTGAACCTCAGTCACTGTTCTAGTTGACCTCCACCCAGTACCCTGCCCTGAACCTCAGTCACTGTTTTAGCTGACCTCCACCCAGTACCCTGCCCTGAACCTTAGTCACTGTTCTAGTTGATCTCCACCCAGTACCCTGTCCTGAACCTTAGTCACTGTTCTAACTGGCCTCCACCCAGTACCCTGCCCTGAACCTTAGTCACTGTTCTAACTGGCCTCCACCCAGTACCCTGTCCTGAACCTTAGTCACTGTTCTAGCTGACCTCCACCCAGTACCCTGCCCTGAACCTTAGTCACTGTTCTAGATGACCTCCACCCAGTACCCTGTCCTGAACCTTAGTCTCTGTTCTTGCTGGCCTCCACCCAGTACCCTGTCCTGAACCTTAGTCACTGTTCTGGTTGACCTCCACCCAGTACCCTGCCCTGAACCTTAGTCACTGTTCTAGTTGACCTCCACCCAGTACCCTGCCCTGAACCTTAGTCACTGTTCTAGTTGACCTCCACCCAGTACCCTGCCCTGAACCTTAGTTACTGTTCTAGGTGACCTCCACCCAGTACCCTGTCCTGAACCTTAGTCACTGTTCTAGCTGACCTCCACCCAGTACCCTGCCCTGAACCTTAGTCACTGTTCTTGTTGACCTCCACCCAGTCCCCTGCCCTGAACCTTAGTCACTGTTCTAGTTGACCTCCACCCAGTACCCTGCCCTGAACCTTAGTCACTGTTCTAGCTGACCTCCACCCAGTACCCTGCCCTGCACCTTAGTCACTGTTCTAGTTGACCTCCACCCAGTACCCTGCCCTGAACCTTAGTCACTGTTCTAGTTGACCTCCACCCAGTACCCTGCCCTGAACCTTAGTCACTGTTCTAGCTGACCTCCACCCAGTACCCTGCCCTGAACCTTAGTCACTGTTCTAGCTGACCTCCACCCTGTGCCCTGCCCTGAACCTTAGTCACTGTTCTAGTTGACCTCCACCCAGTACCCTGTCCTGAACCTTAGTCACTGTTCTAGTTGACCTCCACCCAGTACCCTGCCCTGAACCTTAGTCACTGTTCTAGCTGACTTCCACCCTGTGCCCTGCCCTGGACCTTAGTCACTGTTTTATCTGGCCTCCACCCAGTACCCTGCCCTGAACCTTAGTCACTGTTCTAGTTGACCTCCACCCAGTACCCTGCCCTGGACCTTAGGCACTGTTCTAGCTGGCTTCCATCTGGTACTCTAGCCTGCTGCACCTAAGAGACTGCTGCCCTATGTACATAGAATCATTGAACACTGGTCACTTTAATAATGTTTACATCCTTTTTAACCTACTTTATATGTTTAAAATGTATTCTAGTCATTGCTCATCCTATTGAGCTATTGCTGTATTTACCTTTCTATTCATATACTGTCCATACTGTCTCCACACACCATTATCTATATGTATATTTATTTACATATATTTATATACATTCATATTCCAGTCTCTGACATTGCTCATTCTCATATTTCTTAATGTCTTTATTTTAAAGACATTAAGATTATGTGCATCTGGATTATGTGTGTATTGTTTTTGTATTATTATAGCTCGGTATTACTGTACTGTTGGAGCTAGAAGCATTTCACTGCACCTGCGATAACGTCTACAAATCTATAGGGTACGCAACCAATACACTTGATTTGATTTGATATCTCTTTATATCATTTCTTTATGCCTCTAACCACCATATTCTTATTTCTCGCTCCCCCTCCCTCTCTCCCCCTCCCTCCCTACCCCCCCCCCCCTCCCCTCCCTCCCTACCCCCTCCCTCTCTCCCCTCCCTTCCTACCCCCTCCCTCTCTCCCCCTCCCTCTCTCCCCTTCCCCCTCTCTACCCCTCGCCCTCTCTCCCCCTCCCTCTCTCCCCCGGCCCTCTCTACCCCTCCCTCTCTCCCCCTCCCTCTCTCCCCCCCCCCTTCTGTCTCTAGAGGTGTATGGGACTCTATCGCTCGGTGACCCCAGCAGTCTGACCTATGTGTAATCATTCTGCCACATGGTGTCAAGCTTGCCTCTCACACACCTACAGGAGAGAGACTGCTTAACTGCATCCAGTCTGTCAGCAAATTTCCAGCTCCTCCAATAGGTAGCCAAGGTGTGCTGTTGCTGCAGCAACCAGACCTCCCTTTCATTGCAATTGGTTGAGAAAGAGCTGTCTGGATTTGCTCCACCTTCTCATCTGTCAATCAGAGAAGAGGTAGACCGGTGTCGCGCCTTCTTTTTGGTAATGCAAATACAAGCGCTTGTTCAATCTCTCTCTGCCATTCTCCCGTCACCACCCCCTGCACCCCACCTCTCACTTTCTCTCTCTCTCTCTCTCTCTCTCTCTCTCTCTCTCTCTCTCTCTCTCTCTCTCTCTCTCTCTCTCTCTCTCTCTCTCACCACCTCTTCATATCTTCACCTCCCTCGTTCTGTCACTCGCAAACACACACACACACACATTCGCAAACACACACACACACGCACACACATTCATGTGACATGGTAGTGGCGCTGTAACGGTTAAGTCAGCATGCTGGATCTCTGCAGAGGTGACAGATGCTTCCTCCCCACTTCAGAACCACAGGGGAGCTGAGGAGACACAGCATACCAATGAGCCCCCATCTGATCTGACCAATGCGCACACACACACAAATGCATACACACACATGCCCAGATAGAGATATTAGACTTGTATCACTGGATGTGCCTGTAATCTATGGTATACTGAACTGACAGCATACTATGGTCTCTGTACACTTGTATCCAGTATGTACAGCCCTCTGCATTGTCTGATGGTCACACACACACACACACTATAAAAATGACAGATGTGGGTATGATGGAGCGCTTGCTGTATAGAAAGTGATGCTGTAGCCACGGCTCAACATGGTGCCCAGAAGACATGCTATTCATTTTCAGCTTAATATGTTCCAGCCCATTGGAAAAACATTGCAGGGTATAATGTAAGCAATTTCATATGCACACCACCTCTCACTGCCTCTCTGTCGTGCCTGATGAAATGAAGAGAACAGATTTGTGTGATGCTTGGGTGACTTCCAAAACAACACAGTCTCTGTGTGAGTGTGTGTGTGTGGGTGGGGGGAGGGTTAATTCATGTGGTTACATCAGTGTATGCTATGCATCTCTGCGAATTTGCATCACGTCATCTGTTCATCATGATATTTACCTGTGAAACCACTGAAGATAATCACCAGTTTATAAGTGGAAGACGACTCATGTCGTCTGGGATGCAAAGATGTGCGCATGCATAATAAGCGCCACACATGCATTGAAATGTTGCGATGCGCAGACACATACACACATATAGTGGCATGTGCCTAGAGATCACAGGAGGCTGCTGAGGGGAGGACGGCTCATAATAATGGCTGGAACGGAGTGAATGGAATGGCATCAAACACATTGAAACCATGTGTATGATATATTTGATACCATTCAACTTATTCCGCTCCCCCATTACCACAAGCCCGTCCTCACGAATGAAGGGGCCACGACCTCCAGCGCTATAGATGTGATGAATACAATCTTCCTCTCTCTACATAGACAACATGCCGAGAGCTTGGGACTATAAGGCTCTATCTGCATTATTTGTCCAAATTGAGTTATTGACATAGCCTTGTTCTGCTCAATGTTCTCTACCTATATAGCACTCTAAATACCCCAATTAATATTGCTAAGTTCAAAAGAATACAAGATAAAAGTCGCTGACACCATTCAAACCAAAGAGGGTTTAGAACTTTAAAGCCAATGATCTTAGAATCATTTTCTTGCAGGTAGAACCTTATGGTCCCAAGCACTCGATTAGGCCGACATCTTTTCCTCTGTACTTTCTCGCTCTCTCTTTCTCTCTTTCTTTCTCTTTCCCTCCTTTTTATCGCAAACATGCACACACACACACACACACACACACACACACACACACACACACACACACACACACACACACACACACACACACACACACACACACACACACACACACACACACACACACACACACACACACACACACACACACACACACACACACACACACACACACACAGGGAGGGAGCCCAGCCGGTCTCTAAGCATCTTTATATGGGTAAATAAATGGTGTGCTTGGCAGTGGGTAAATGTATTCCCTCTCAGCCCCCGGGCACAGATGGCAGCCCAGTCGTTTGCTTCACCTTGTTTTGTTTAATTAACACAATCAACTCTCGATTTCTTCAATTAATCACCACCAACCTGTTTCATTATTCTCTCACTCTCTCGCACTCACATACACACATACACGCGCACACACACACACGTTCAAACACTCACACACTCACAGCCCAGCACAGCACAGCACACAGCACAGCACAGCACAGCACACAGCACACGTACACACAAACACACACAATCTAAATACTACTGTGCCCCTGTTGAGTTATTAGCATTTTAAAACTCTTCGCAAACGATTCAACTTTATTTGAACCTTAAAAAAAATGTCAATGCGGGCAGGGAGGGGGGGACATCAAGATGGTGACATCAACTGGGCATGGCAGAATAACGGGGTGGAAAGCACTTCATTACATCCTTTTATTCTGTTATAATCACTGCACGGCCATCACTCCTCTCTGACACACGCCCGGGGACTGACACCACGATTGATGCACCGGAAGCGCGGGGCTTTGCGACACAATAAACAAAACCATTAACCAAAGTCGTCATCCGCGTTACGTTTAATCTCCCTAATATAATGAGAGCTTAAATTGTCAATTAGTTTTTTTTATATGTGACTTATCACGTGCGCAGGTTGGATCTAATAGAATTAGATAGAATCCATTTAACTTCCTTTGAGAATAGACGAGGCCTGAATAGCGTGAATCGAACTGCAAGTATTATTTTCATGTCTTAGTAGGCCTACCTATAGTTAATACACAGTCAGTGCCGTGCATGCCCCATATTATGTTTGAATGAACCAAAGTCATCAACACCATTTACACACTAACTACCCACCACAATGTTGATGTTGTTAGACAAATGCTATTTTCTTGCTTGCCATTTATAAATGTAACATCATTGTTTAGTGTAAAGTTTTTAAAGACATGATCATGATATTATTATCTGTAACAGCCTATGTTATAAAGCGTACTTATTAATGCATTTCATTCAGTCCTAAGTTCTGCTTTAATTATAATGTAGCCTATCATTCATTTAGGTCATATTTTTATGTGTCTTCTACTAGCTTCGCTAGGCCTATCTCAGGTAGGTCTAGTAGCAACACATGCTACAGTGTGCCGCACCAAAAACCTCTGTGGAATTTACTAGTCTTGTAGTGCCACCTAGCGGTAGAAATACATTGCTGCTCAATTTACGGTTGGTCCTTGCTATTCGGAATCCTTGGTACATCCCTTCCAAAATCAAATCAAATGTTATTTGTCACATGTACCGAATACGACAGGGGTAGTAGACCTTACAGTGAAATTCTTATTTACTTCTCCAATTGAAGTTTACATTTAAAATGTTTAGGTTAAGGGTCAGGTAAGGGTTAGGGTAGGTATTAGGGTTAGGGTCAGTGGAGGCTGATGGGAGAAACTATAGCAGGACGGGCTCATTGTAATGGTTGGAATTGAATCAATGGAATGGAGTCAAACACGTGGTTTCCAATATGTTTGATCCATTCCAGTTCTCTCTCTGCCACGACTCCCCCATCCTCAAGCATTTCGCTACACCTGCAATAACATCTGATAACATCTTATATATATGTGTATGTGAACAATAAAATTGTATTTCATTTAATTTGATTCAAGTCATTTCAGCCATTACAATGAGCCCGTCCTCCTATACATCCTCCCACCAGCCTCCTCTGGTTAGGGTTTAGGGTAT
>NC_074686.1:27324028-27329028 GCF_029448725.1 Salvelinus fontinalis
ACCCAGAGGGCGGAGGAGATGGACAGTGGTCTGAGAGGGCTGGCTGCTCTACGGACTGAGGTGAGACAACTTAAAGAGACACATATGGTACTGAAGGAGGAGGTGGGAATGCTGAAGTGTGGCAGAGAGAAGGACACTCCCCCAGAGAATCCAGCAGAACAGCCCACCTCAGACTCGGACCACAACCTCAACACCGCAATGGGACAGACAACACCAACCAAACGAAACAGACCCCAGACCCCACACCAACCAAACGAAACAGACCCCAGACCCCACACCAACCAAACGAAACAGACACCAGACCCCACACCAACCAAACGAAACAGACCCCAGACCCCACACCAACCAAACGAAACAGACCCCAGACCCCACACCAACCAAACGAAACAGACTCCAGACCCCACACCAACCAAACGAAACAGACCCCAGACCCCACACCAACCAAACAGACCCACCCCCTCCTTTGAGGTCCCCCTGTCAGCTCCCCTGATAGCCCTCCTGACTACCCCCCCCCCCCCCCCACATCCACAAAAGCCAAAGATTGTGCTCCTCATTGACTCAAATGGCAAATACATTCAAGAGGATACATTTTTTCCCGAACACTAGGCATGCCCTGGAGCTGTTGTCAGAGGACAGACTAGGGTCCCCCAGAAACCTCATGATTTACACAGGCACAAATTACCTGAGGGCCCAGCAGGAAAGGTTGGCTACAGCACTCAAGGGAGTGATTGAAAAAGCTTATTCCATTTTCCCCAACACACAAGTGGTTATCTCCACCCTACCACCATGAAAATACTTTCACCCTGGCGGGTGAATGCAAGAATTTTGCGAGACTGTGCCTAAAAAACCTAATGTCTACCTGTTCTATCACTCCACCCTGGACTTGAACAGCGTTTACAAACAGGTCCACCTCTACAAGGCCGCAATCCCAACTTTTGCCAGGACCCTGAAGAACATCACCGTCAACCGTAGCCCCAGAACTTCACACAGAAGCAACAGAGCAACGGACACCCCGCCCAGACCAGTGAGACACCCTCCCAGACGTGCAAGACCCCCTCCCGAAGGACCTGCGCCAAGAGAACCCACGCCAAGAGGACCTACACCCAGACCACAGCTTCACCGGCCACACCTTTACAGCTGAAACCACTCCAAACAAACCCTTGCCACACCCTTATATAGGCCCCCCATATCAGACATGTTCCCCTTCTGTCCACCCCATGCCCTCCGCCCCTGCAGCAAGGACCTCAACATGACAGCAGGACATATGCCCAGGTCGTGAGCAGAGCAACAGGCCCAACCCCCACTATTACACCCGCCCAAGCCCCATCCTGCGTCCTAAGAGGTATGTATCAGATGCTCAACATGCTCTGCTCACACCACTGTGATGGTCCGGGCCGAAACCACACAAAACCAACACTAGACTATGAAACACAAAGCTTTTACTATCTCATCCTGGAATATACAAGGTCTGAGGTCATCTGCCTTTGGCCTAAAGAGCAGGAACCCAAACTTCATTAAAGAAATTGGAAATAGAAACATTGTCTTCCTAGAAGAAACATAGTATAAAGGAGACGGACCCACTGATGTCCATCTAGGTTACAGAGAACTTGTAGTCCCATCCACCAAACTACCAGGTGTGAAACAGGGAAGAGACTCACGGGGTATGCTAATTTGGTATAGAGCAGACCTAACACACGCTATTAAATTAGTCAAAACAGGAACATTTTACATCTGGCTAGAAATGAATATGGAAATTATCTCAACAGAGAAACATGTCCTCATGTGTGCTACATATATCCACCTAATAGAATCCCCATATTTTAACGATGAAAAACAACAATTTCCAGGCCCAGGAACATGTACTAGTCTGTGGCGATCTAAATTCCAGAACTGGACAAGAACCTGAAACTCTCAGCTCACAGACAAACACCTACCTGGAGGTGACAGCATTCCCTCCCCCATATGGCCCCCTAGACACAACCACAACAACATAACCAACAAAAACAGGTCACAACTCCTGCAGCTCTGTCGGATGCTGGGTATATACATAGTCAATGGTAGTCTTCGAGGGGACTCCTATGGTAGGAATAGCTATAGCTCATCTATTGGCAGTAGTACTGTAAACTACTTTATCACTGACCTCAACCCAGAGTCTCTTAGAGCATTTACAGTCAGTCCACTGACACCCCTATCAGATCACAGCAAAGTCGCACTCTACCTGAACAGAGCTATGCTCAGTCATGAGGCATCAAAGCCAAAGGAAATTAATACTATTAAGAAATGCTATAGATGGAAATGAAAGCAGCGTGGAAATTTACCAAAAAACAATTAGGCAACAACAAATTCAATCCCTATAAGACAATTTCCTGGACAAAATGTTTCATTGTAATAGTGAAGATGTAAACTTGGCGGTAGAAAACCTAAACAGTATATTTGACCTCTCAGCTTCCCTATCAAATCTAAACATTTCAAGCAGGCAACCTAAGACATTTTACAACAATGACAAATGGTTTGATGGAGAATGCAAAAACCTAAGAAAGAAATTGAGAAACGTGTCCAACCAAAAACATAGAGACCCAGAAAACCTGAGCCTACACCTTCACGATGGTGAATCACTAAAACAATACAGAAATACACTACGGAAAAAGTAGGAACAGCACGTCAGAAATCAGCTCAATGTTATTGAAGAATCCATAGAATCTAACCACTTCTGGGAAAACGTGAAAACTCTAAACAAAGAACAACACGAAGAGTTATCTATCCAAAACAGAGATATGTGGATGAACCACTTCTGCAATCTTTTTGGCTCTATATCAAAGAACAAACAGCAAAAACATATACAGGATCAAATACAAATCTTAGAATCAACTATTAAAGACTACCAGAACCCACTGGATTCTCCAATTACCTTGAATGAACTACAGGACAAAATACAAACACTCCAACCCAAAAAGGCCTGTGGTGTTGATGCTATCCTCAATGAAATGATAAAATATACAGACCACAATTTCCAATTGGCTATACTTAAACTCTTTAACATTATCCTTAGCTCTGGCATCTTCCCCAATATTTGGAACCAAGGACTGATCACCCGAATCCACAAAAGTGGAGACAAATTTGACCTCAATAACTACCGTGGGATAAGCGTCAACAGCAACGTTGGGAAGATACTCTGCATTATCATTAACAGCAGACTCATACATTTCCTCAGCAAAAACAATGTACTGAGCAAATGTCAAATAGGCTTTTTAGCAGAATACCGTACGACAGACCATGTATTCACCCTGCACACCCTAATAGACAAACAAACAAACCAAAACAAAGGCAAAGTCTTCTCAAGCTTTGTTGATTTAAAAAAAGCTTTCGACTCAATTTGGCATAAGGGCCTACTATACAAATTGATGGAAAGTGGTGTATATATCAACGAATTGGCGAGGGCACTAGAACTGTCTACAGCACCCGGACTCACACTACTAGAATCTGAAGTCAAATGTCTACTGTTTGCTGATGATCTGGTGCTTCTGTCACTAACTAAGGAGGGCCTACAGCAGCACCTAGATCTTCTGCACAGATTCTGCCAGACCTGGGCCCTGACAGACCTGGGCCCTGACAGACGTGGGCCCTGACAGACCTGGGCCCTGGGCCCTGACAGACCTGGGCCCTGACAGTAAATCTCAGTAAGACAAAAATAATGATGTTCCAAAAAAGGTCCTGTTGCCAGGACCACGAATACAAATTCAATCTAGACACCGTTGCCCAAGAGCACACAAAAAATTATACATACCTCGGCCTAAACATCAGCGCCCCAGGTAACTTCCACAAAGCTGTGAACGATCTGAGACACATGGCAAGAAGGGCCTTCTATGACAGAATTTGTCCGATAACCGCTAATTATCAAAATTCAGAAAAGAGACTTTAAATACTACAACCACCTAAAAGGAAGTGATTCCCAAACCTTCCATAACTAAGCCATCACCTACAGAGACATTAAACTGGAGAAGAGCCTGGGTCAGGTATTCTGCAACTGTGTGTTCTCTGTTTAGGGCCAAAGATCATTCTAGTTTGCTCTGTTTTTTTGTAAATTCTTTGGGTGTAACAGTGTTGCTGCAACAGTGTTGCTGTCCTGGGGCTCTGTTCAAAAACACAAACAGACCCCACAGAGCCACAGGACAGCAACACTGTTACACCCAACCAAATCACGAGAAAACAAAAAGATGATTACTTGACACATTGGAAAGAATTTACAAAAAACAGAGCAGACTGGAATGCTATTTGGCCCTAAGAGAGTACACAGTTGCAGAATACCTGACCACTGTGACTGACCCAGAACTAAGGAAATCTTTCACTATGTACAGACTCCGTGAACATAGCCATCACGTTAATAATGTTTACATATTTTGCATTACTCATCTCATATGTATATACTGTATACGATCGTATTCTACTGTGTCTTAGTCTATGCAGCTCTGACATTGCTCGGCCAAATACTCATATATTCTTAATTCCATTCCTTTACTTTCGATTTGTGTGTATTGTGTGTATTGTTGTGAAATTGTTAGATGTTACTTGTTAGATATTACTGCACAGTTGGAGCTAGAAGCACAAGCATTTTGCTACACCCGTAATAACATCTGCTAAATATGTGTATATGACAAATAAAATTTGATTTGGAAAGGCCGCGGAAGGCAGACCTGGCTCTCAAGAGAAGACAGGCTATGTGCACACTGCCCACATATTGAATACTTCTTTTATATCTGCAATAAATGAACAAAACATTCAGATAACTCAAATATGTCAAGGTCATAAATGTCTGGACATCAGAGTCCAACAAACTGAAGTCTGAAACAGTCCACACACAGATCAGACCAGGTACATAGCTGACATACATATACCCATCCCCAGGCCATCCCCTGCAGAGCGAAAGACTGAACTCTGAAGAATTTGTCTGGCAGTAAAATTGACCTGAGGGGAGAAACTCTAACACACGGCTCCACACACAC